>NW_004524614.1:2555065-2592265 GCF_000260255.1 Octodon degus | reverse complement strand
TTTTCACGTCAAAAGAAATTACCAACAAAGTGAAAAGGCAACCCACAAATTTGGAAAAAAATCATGACAAATAAGTACTCAGACAAAGGTCTGCTCTCTAGACTCTATAAAGAACTAAAACCGGGCCAGGGAGATAGCTCAGTAGAGTAAGCGCTTGCCTGGCAAACACAAGGTCCTGAGTTCAATCCCCGGTACCGCAAAAAAAAAAAAAAAAAAAAAAAAGAACTAAAACACACTAGGGCCCCAAAATTTAAAGACCCAATCCAGAAATGGGCATCCGAGATGAACACACTTATCAGAAGAAGAAATTAAACAAGTGAATAAATATATGAAAAAATGCTCCACATCACTAGCCATTCATGAAATGCAAATTAAAACCACATTGAGATATCATCTTATCCCAGAAAGAATGGCTATCATAAAGAAATCACCCAACAACAAATGTTAGAGAGGCTGTGGGGAAAAAGGAACCCTTCTCCACTGCTCGTGGGACTGTAGACTGATGCAACCGTTACGGAAATCAGTATGGAGACTCCTTAGAAAAATTGGACTGGAAATCACATTTCCACAAGCTATTCCTCTACTGGGAATTTTCCCAGAGGATCTGAAAACATCATGTCATAGTGATATATGTGTGCCTATGTTTATAGCATCACAATTTGTGATAGCCAAATTTTGGAAACAACCAAGATGCCCATCACCTGAGGAATGGTTGAAAAAGACGTGGTAGTTTTACACAATGAAGTATTATTCAGCTATTAAGAATTATAAACTGCAAGCCTTTATATTGAAGTGGATGCCACTTGAACATATACTCATAAGCGAAATAAACCAGACACACATGTGTAAATATCATATAGTCTCCCTAGTATAAGAACTCAAAAGAAGAAACACAAATAGAATGATATAATACAAGTAAAAGGAAAGCAGGATCTCAAAGACTTAACTAATCAGGAGAGGGAAAGGAGAAGAGCTAGGAAACATGACAACATCAAACCATACAGTTATATGTAGAAGATGAGCAAGGCAATGATCCTGAGAATCTTCAGAAGTTTTTTTAATCTAGCAGTTATTGGGAAAGATTCTCACCCTGACTAACTATATATACTGATAACTGTGTACTAAGCTACTGCACTGCAGATGGTAATTTGTAATAGTTTCATGCTTGGAGTGCCTGTCATTCTGGTCTACTGAACATGGGCTGCTTGTCATGACATGCCAGTTGCTGCTATGATGTCTCTCAGGTAGATGGTTGGTCAAGAAAAAGGGGGTGGTGAAGGAAAGCAGGAGAAAGGAAAAGGAATATTGTGGGACTGTCCTCCTTCAAGGTTGTATATGGTGAGATTTTTGGACTTATGTGCAAACATGAGAAGTATAGAATTCTTTATGCCTATTTTTAAAATATATTCTAATTTTTAAATTTTTTTATCATATTCTGTAGGGACTTAAAGTTCAACATATTAATACTTGATGAAAAATACTTGTTCCATATTATGCCTAAGATGTTTGATATGCAGACAGATAGTGAGGTTAAGCTTAACAGCCTAAGTTATATGGTATAACAATAAGCTTGTCTTCTGGATGGTTAACAACCTAAGTTTGCAGACCAAAATTGGAGAAAAAGGAGGGCTATAAGGAAAGCCAACATTTTGGCCCTAGCCTTCCAAGGTCAATTAAGACTCAGGACATATGAGAACTTGTACTGTAATGTCATGTAATTCGGTAGTGTCCCAAATTTTCTGATCAAGGAGATTATGGGGCCAAGGAGAAAATTGATCGATGATGTAGAGTGTGGCTAAGGAGAGTCACATGGAGAGAATACATTCCCTCAGGCTTTCACAGAGAGCACATTGGCCAAGCAATGGCTTTGACTCATCTACATGGCTGACACTGACAAAGGTTCTACAATCTGAGGTACAGGATCTCAGGATAAATCCTGAGGGCATTTCACTGACCTTCTCAGACCAAAAAGCTACAACTCTTATTGCATAGGTCCTGCTTTACCTTCGTCTTAACCATCCAGAAGGAAAGTATAAAAACAAAATATAAGAAATAAAGCCATGCTGTTATTTTGAGCTGTAGGGGACTCAGGTCAACAATTTCTGACATTGCCAATGAAGCAGAAGACCCAGTACTATTGCGGGATTCTGGACTCTTTTGAATATTTTGCTGAGTTTACACACCTATAATATTCAAATAATGGAACTTAACAAAAAAAAGTGTATACAGATGAATGTCCATTTTGTAGCTGTGTATTCAAAGTGGTTGGAATAGATATATAGCTACATTATGTTAATGAATAGAATGATTTGTTCTAATGGTGTTTGTAAATAGGATATCAAGTCCGCATCTGTACAGCAATTAACCACTAAGAAGAATGAATGTATGCAGTGTGTTAATTATTCAAACTGTCCTACCGATTTGATTTGAAACTGTCTCATTGCTATTTGTTTATCAATAAAATTATGGCAAAAAAAAACCCCAAAGTGGTTAGGATAGATATATAGTTACATTCTCTTAATGAATAGAATGATTTGTTCTAATGGTGTTTGTAAATAGGATATCATGTCCGCATCTTACACAGCAATTAACCATTAGGAAGAATGTATGCAATGTGTGAATTAGTGAAACTGTCCTACCAATTTGATTTGAAATTGTCTCATTGCTATTTGTTTATCAATAAAATTATGGGAAAAAAATAAAAAGAAAGAAAACTAGGACCTGATAAGCTGGCCAAATAGTTCAGTGGATTAAAGTGCCTACAAGCAGGTGCAGGTCCAGGGGTTCGATCCCTGGGCCTGCTGTGCTGGCCCCGCCCCCAGGGCATGCTGGGACAGCCACTGAGACTGGGTGTGGTGTTGCACACCTGTAATCCCAGCATTTGGGAGGCTGTAAACAGGAGAATCACTATGAATCCAATCCTGAACACCCTGTAAACCCATCCCTAAAATACAGGAAAAAAAATTAATAATAAAAATAAAAGTAGGACCTGGGAAGGCCAGCCAGAAAGCTCAGTGGACTAAAGCACCTGCTTAGGAAGAGCTTTGTGGCTGGGGCTCAAACCTGGGTGTGCCACACTGGTCCTGCCCCTGGGGAGTGCTGAGATGGGCATTGAGATTGGGCATGGTGGTGTGCACCTGTAATCCAAACATTTGGGAGGCTGAAAACAGGAGGATCACTACAAGTCTGATCTACATAGTGAGACCCTGGATACCCTGTATACCCTGTATGAAATACATAAAAAAAAACCCTAGGACCTGGGAAAATAATATAATATAATATAATACTTTTATAGGTGTGTCTCATAAAACTTTCTGATCTGATTTTCACAGACCGAGATGTGGACACCTGACTTTCTCTAAACCCCTTGATTTGGTGACAAATGGCACTTAATTACATCTCTTTCTAAATACTAAGAAGTGAGGTTTTAATACAGGCTGGTGGGAAGCAGACAGAGAACTGAAGGCTTGTCTGATGACAAGACCAGTGAGCTGCCTAGCACTGTCTTGGGCTGGATGGGAGTATTAGCTGAGGATACGCACAAACCTGGGGACTGGGGAGCCCCACACATGCCTATCCATAGTACCCCAGGACCAGCCTGTGCCATGAACACAGTGAGACACAAGAAAATGCTTCAAAAGTAAGGGAGCTGGGTAAAGTTCCTCAATGAGGAGTGAATTTGACAGGATGTAAGAGGTGAAAAGGCAACAGTTTACTTGCAAGGAGAGTAAGATTTCTTTGTACATCATGATGGGCCAAGACTTTCTCTAAAGCACTGCCTTCGACACTGTATAGGGCCCATTTTAAGAATAAAAAATATCATCTGTGATTTCTCCCAAGCACCTATAGCCAGAGTATGGAGTTAGACAGATTCAAATTAAAGTGCAATCTGTTCTTTAAACCTGTTCCCTTCCTTAAGTTCGAGGAAGAATGAACTTCCTCTTTATCTGTATCTCCAGAAGATAGGGGAAAGAAGGCATCTATGTTTAGGTTGTCAGAGATTGAGTTTCCACTTAACACTTGACACACCAGGCACCAATTGAGGTTTTAAGTTAAAAACAGAGAGAGAGAGAGAGAGAGAGAGAGAGAGAGAGAGAGAGAGAGAGTTAGAGTTCAATCCATCCTCACAATGCAATAATAACACAAAAACAAAACCAAACCAAACTCTTAATGATAATTGATGATGAAGTTGGTAAGAACACGTGTGGTTGCAGTCCATACTTCCCTTTGCCTCCCTACCCACTACCCTTTTCATTTAAAATTCCTTTCCATTTATAGTCCATTGGCGCCTCAACATTGTTTTTGAGATTAAGTTTTCCAAAACTCTTGTTTTCTAAAATGTGTGTGTGTGTGTGTGTGTGTGTGTGTGTGTGTGTGAAAGTTTAAACACATTTTCTTCTCATTTTACTGTGAGCTGTTTTAGGAAGGGTGGCAATATGAGTTTTAAATCTATCTGTTCAGGGTAGCTGTGTGACAGTTCACAGAACTGGGAGTTGTGCATCCTTCAAAAGTCTTGCTGAGATGACACGTTTGTCATCTGCTAGGAATGTAAATCCTCAGTGATCCTGGGAGGATAGTTTAATCCTCACCCTGCAATGCAACAGAATGGAAAAACAAAACAAAAACAGTTGCAATCAGATAAGGCACTCAGTGAGAATACACTAACTTGCTATAGGAGGGAAGAAGCACAACCCTGAATGAAATCCAGTTCTTTGGTTTCCATAATCATTCACACCCACTACTGCCTATGTGGTCTGGTAACCATTTCAAGCTGAGACTTACTGCCAAAGGCAAAGACAGTTCAGCTCAATATATTGCAACATCCTCTGAAGAGGATCCTATACGGCTCTCATTTCAGAAGCCCTAAGTGAATGCAAATGCATTTGTTAGGCAACCTAGCAACTACATACCCATGATAATTCAAAAATCACTCTCTGTAATTTCTGGCTGGAAGAGCTGGCTCACTCTATCAGCTGTGACTGATGGTGGCTGAGATCAGGTAAACATCTAGAGATACTATTCCTTTAAATCTAGTGGTACAAAACAAAAGATATAACAAATACACACTTTTTGACAGTGAGTTTCATTAAGACTTTTTCATAAGAGTTTTATCAACAGACTTTGTTGTTGTGAAATGTCAAACATTAGTGGTAGCTCATCAACACAGGGTTTCTTAGAGCATCCCCTATGCTCTAGACAATCATACCCACCTTCCCAGCATATCCATTGCCTGTCATTGAGACAATGCTTTCTAGGAGTGACAATTTAATGCACCAAAATGTACAAGTATCAAAAGGGTCTGATTACTTTCTGCATCTGTGTAACTTCTGCCCACAGAATCCTCCTGGATCCTCTCCAGGATACTCCATACTCAGGAAGTAATTGCTGCCGTAATTTGTCACAACAGCTGAGAGTGGTCTACTCTAAACCTCCATCTCAGAGGAATGACGGAGTATATGAGTTCTTTTGAGACTGGTCCTTTTCAGGAAGCACACAGCCTTTGAGATCGATCCATGTTGCTGCATGGATCTGTAACTCATTCTTCTTATTTTTTGGATAGTATTCCATTGTGTGAATGTACCACTTTTTTTTTTTTGTCTCCTGTTGATGGATGTTTGGGTTGCTTCCAGTGTGGGCCTATTACTGAGAATAGGCTGTTATGCACATGTTTGTGCAGGTCTTCTTTTGTGAACACATGTTTCTATGGGTTTTTTTAGGTAAACACCTGGCAATGAAGCTGCTATGTCACATGGGAAAGAGACAGAGAGTTTTCCCAAGTGCTGTTTGAACCAAACAATGTGTGAGCACTCCAGTTGTTCCATGTCCTAGCCAATGCTTGGTACTAGTGTTTTATAATTATATTGAAACCAGTCTAGGGGATCAGTGGGTGATGATATCGTGCATGAGGTGGGAATAAACTGACAAACATCAACACCATCTCAGGGGTAACTAAGAGTGAGTCCCAGAGGGAGGGGGCCTGCTCTCCACTAAGTGTCGGGGAGCCCAGACTGCTAAACACATCAGGGGGAAAATGTGTATGGGAACTGTGACCCTCCCTGTCCGGGTCATAGAGTGTGGAGTATGTCTTTGGTTTTAATTGGCAGTAACATTTTAACTTCACACACAAGTGAGCAGACATTACCCCAGCAGGATGAGAAGACACAGGGTACTGTTAACTATAATTATAGAGAAAGGCGAGACACTTAAATCCTTCAAATTCTTAATTGAATTTTCTTTTACAAATAGTAGTCATTTTAAATTTTCCATTTTTCTCTTTAGCATTTAATTTTAGAGAATAAATATTTGGTCTGACCAAACAGCTACAGTGTATATTCATTTGATTTCCAGTAACTTCTTTAAGCTGTGACTGTCCTCCCTTGGTATTCATGGGATTAGTTCTAGGACCCCCAAGATAGCAAAATGCAGTGATGCTCGAGTTTCTTGTGTCATATTTGCATAGAACCCACACACATCCTCCTATAGACTTTAAGTCATCTCTAGACATTTATAAAAATTGACATAAAATTGTCACTCTTATGGAAATAGTTGTTATACTATATCCCTTAGGATAAAAAGACAAGAGTATATACATGTTTAGTATGGGTGTAATTTTTTCCTCAAAAATTACAGTGTACAGAAACAGAACTATAATTACAAATAAGGAGGGCTGAAGTTTTATGGATGTAAACATGGCAATTATTAATGTCATGCTATTCTGCAGTGTTAAGCAGGATGGGGAAAATAAGGCACAGCATATTGCTGCCCTGGGAATGTGTGGCTCTTCTATCCAAGATGAACACAAGTGCATGTTTAAAACTGATAGAGGGTAGTTTAACATACACAACTGTATTTTCTTCTAGTTTCAGGAATAATATAAAAAGAGCAATGCTCATTGATGACACATATGTAGTTTCTCTTTCTTTTCTGCCGCAGGGTGGTTTCCTACACCAAGTCCCTACACCAGCTGTGACTCGACTCTAGTCAGGGTAAGACCGCAGCTTCTAGATAACACACAGGACACAGGCACAGTGATAACATATTGTGCATATTGTGTACTTGCAGGCAATTGTAACAGTCATTATTTACAGTATATGCAGAAAACCAAGAGGCAGTGTTTACCTTCTTGAAGAGAAAAATGAAATGTTCAACAGCTACAAAGTCCTAGTAATGTGGGATGTGTTCCCCATGAAATTACCAGCTCTAGCACAGGTACTAATGAAGACAGGGCAGATGACTTCATCTGCTCATCAACATCTGAGCCCTGAATTATGGGAAGAAATATGGTGTCTTAGTTATTTTTTACATTGCTGGGACAAAACACCTGATACCCCAAATTAAGGAATGAAAGGCTTATTTAGCTTACAGTTAGTGGAGGTTTCAGTCCATATTCAGTGGCTCCAAGGCAGAGTGGCACAGGGCAGAGGGTAGCCATTCATATCAGTAGAAAACAGCAAAGAGCACAGGGAGGGGCAGCAGCTGTGGTAGCAGAGGCAAGCCTCTCTCCTCTCCTTACACTGTAGCACAGATTACCCACCACAGGGCAGGTGTAGCACTCACACCCATAATCCCAGCATTGAATCACGGATTAATCACAAACTCTAGAAACCACTCCATTGCTACATGAGTCTTTAGGGGACAATTAGATACAAGCCACAACAGATGGATACCCCATGCTAGGCTTGTGCCAGTTATAGCACGAAGGTCCAGGATAAGTGATTATGTTAGGCACAGCTGAAGCTTCTCTTCAACTACCTGGAACCCAGGGCTGGAATAGATGGTGCCACTCTCATTCTCTGGTGGTTGAATCAAACCTAGTGCTACAATATGTGAGTCCACCAGACCGTCAAAGTGGTGCACAGAGGTGAACTGGCCTCCCTTCCTCCACAGAGGGGGATGAAAATGGACTATCTCATCAAAAGTTTGATCGATTAACTGCTCAGGAAGGCATCGGCCAAAGGTGGAAGGGCTGTC
Organism: Octodon degus; assembly: GCF_000260255.1. Classification (NCBI taxonomy): domain Eukaryota; kingdom Metazoa; phylum Chordata; class Mammalia; order Rodentia; family Octodontidae; genus Octodon; species Octodon degus. The sequence continues at coordinate 2,584,294 of NW_004524614.1, read as the reverse complement.
TCTGAGAAGCCCAGGACCTGGGAGCTTTGTGGCGAAAGGCTGGACTGCAATAGTCTTTTAAGGCATGAACTCACTTTGGCTACCATAACAAATTTCTTGGTGGTTCAAACAATGGATATTCATTTCTTCAAAGAAGTGGAGACTGAAGCAAGAGATCAGGGTGTCAGCCTGGCCAGCTTCTGGCAAAGGTCCTCTCCCTAGCTAGCAGACAGCTTCATTTCACTGTGCCCTCATGTGAGAAAAGATAGTACCAGTGAACTTCCTTGTGTCTGTTCTTATAAGAACACCAACTCCATTACGAAGGCCTCACCCCAATGACCTCATCTATAATAATCCATACCTGGTCCCATTTCTTAATAGAATCCCAAAGGTAGTCAGTACATCTGAATGTGAGGAGGGACATGTGCAGCCTACGATCCCAGTTCTGCCATTTATTTGTTACTCAACTACCACATCTCAATTTTTTTCTGTAATTTGGGAGAATATAATTACACACATGGTTTCCCTGAGGCTTAAATAAATTAAAAAATGTAAACCACTACACAAAGAACTGAGGAAGCATCAGACATATCCCTCATAATTGATTTCTTTTACATGATTGTCTATAACCACAAATCTTATTTAGATAACCTAGAAGTAGTCAACCGAAATGGATAATGATTCCCGAATCAGTTTTGGTAGGGAACAGGGTTCAAAAGATTATGATCTCTTCCAAGCTGGCAGGAAAACCCTCACCCATTGCCATCCTCGGGTAGAAAGGTTGATCTACATGATGCTCAACCTCAAGATTAGCATGAGGCACTGTCAAAATTCCCAAATTGTACTGTGAACAAGTTGTTTACTGGCGACAGGTAGAAAGTGTTAATAGTGACAATAGTGCAGATGAAAAGCTAAAAATCTGTTCTTTATGCTGAAGTGTAAGCACTACTTACTTGTGCTAATGCTTATCACTGCCTTCCATGTTTAATTTTTGTTCCTTGCCCTGTTCCAGTGCTGAGGATTGAACCCAGAGCTTTCATGTAAGATAAGTGCTCTATCCTTGAGTTACATTCCCATCCCTACCTTCTATTTTTAATTGACTAAGATGAATCTCCTACTATCTAATCACACTCAGATGTCACTCTGTGACTATGAAGAATGTTCACCAAGAAATCTATATCCAAATAGAAAAGAAAAAATAAAGCAGGCTGTAAGTGCTCATGAAAAATGTTTTCCATGTAGCTCACATCAGAAGACTTCACATAGTGCCTACCTGAGTTATGGAAGGAGGGGCATTCTCCCAGACTGCATTCCAGAGCTGAGGCTGCACTGGAACGAGGGTCAGGGGTGACTAAGGTCTCCTGTGTCTTACAGACTCCACTGCTGTAATGCAATCAACGCTTGGGCATCTGTGTATCTCATCCTTCTCATGAATACAAAGAGGTTTCAGTCTGGAGACCATCAGGCTCTTTTGCAGACAGAAGCCATCATCCCTGATGCTGATAGTGAGAACCCAAAACACTCAAAGAGGCCAATTAACCCCTCAGTGACTCAGTTGCCCCCTGTGAAGACAGGAGTAGCACCCACCTTCCAGGGATGTCATGCCTCAAGTATACTTAGCTGTGTTCACAGGTTCACAGGTTCCAGTTACTCAAACCCTAAGAAGCTCTGAAACTGAACCTTCAAAAGTAAGCACCCTACTTTTTCCTTCCCCAAATTCTACCTTGTACCCTCCCCCTAAACATCTGGACAGTGCCTCATGCTAATCTTGAGACAGCTCTAACTGTAAAGTGACTTAGCTGGAACAAATGAGCTCAGTGGCTGAAGCACAGTACCAGGCGTCTGATTCCATGCCAGCTGGCCACTGTCCATCCCTCAGCTGGCCTGCCCAGAGCAGAACAATCCAGGGACCCCCTCCATAAGACATTTTCCCCAATGTTTTCTTTAACTCTGACAACTGCAACTGAAATTTAGCAGCAGCTTATAGTCCCCTAGGGATTTCTCTCTTTCTTTCTTTTTACTATTCTTCCATGTTAAAGTTTCTGTGTTTTTTTTTAATATAAAAGATTTTTGGAAAAAATGAACTTAATAAAGATTTCATGATAACCCAGTGAAGACTGTAAAACATCCATCCTGACTACCAAGCTAAGAAACTAGAATGCTGCCTCTGCTGGTAATGTAGTGCACTGGGAGGGCACTTTCCTCATATACAGGAGGCCCGGGGTTCACCCTAGCACTGCAACACAAACCGACAGATGGAAAGTTTCCTGCTTTTAAAGTTCCCTTTTCTTCCATGAAACTAAGAACTTCAAAGTGGCAAACAACCTGTCTCCTTCCTGCCAGTAGTGAGCTCTCCTTACGTGTCACTCTTGGGTTACTTGGGAGCCGCACAAAGGTGAAGGCAGCATGTTCCCATGCCCCTCATCTGTGCGATCGGTACAAACTGGACAGAACGTGGCCCTCGTTAGTCGAGCTCCTCATCTGCACTCTCACACACAGGTGTGGGCGGAGAGCCCACGGGGTCCCCCAGCAGACCCTGCCATAGCTCCACACTCCTGAGAAGGGCACCTCAAAGAACACGGACCCAGGCTACTCGTCAAAATCCGCAGGTGCTCAGATATGAAGTAGTGCAGTATTTGTACAGAATCTACACACAGCCTCATGCGTACTTACAAGCACCCCAGGTGACTTATAAAACCTGGGACAGTGTAGATGCAATGGAAATATTTACACTGTGTTGTTTATGGAATAAGGACGAGGAGGAAATGTGTACTCAGTACATACATAGTTTTTTTCTTTCTGAATATTTTTGATTATCACAGATGGTTAATAAAACATGGATGCAGAACCTGTGGATACAAGGCGCTGACTGAATGTTTTGGAAGTATTAGAAGATATAGAAGAATATCTTCCTTCCCTGATTACCTTCAAGAAAATATATATTTATATAAAAAGAAAATATAAAAACTGCAAAACCTAATGAAGGAAAAGAGATGTTTGATGGCATTAAAATGGAAAACCTGTGAATGAAGGATACCATAAATAAAGCAAAAAAAAAGAGCCATAGATGGAGAGATTTCCAGTGTGGATTCCATTTTGAATAAACATTTGAGAGACTCATCCAGGTTCCCAAATAGATACATTCAGGAATGTTCGCTGCAACATTTTTTGAAATTACAAAAAAAAAAAAAAAAAAAAAAAAAAAGGAAAAATCTTAAATACTTATCAATAAGAGAATAAATAAATTCTGGCAGATTTACATAACTAAAAATAGCATTAAAATGAACAAGCTATGCTATCATTATAGATAAACCTCAAAACAGTTTTTTTAAAAACCCAGCGTTGGAAACAAGGACATATATGATATAATCTCTATATGGAGTGCTTTAAAACCCTGCAAAATCAACACTACCTATTGTTTATATTTTTACAGGCTTATACATACAGAATACCCATGTGAAAATAGCCAACTTTAAAGTGATGGAGTATTCCTGTCTCAAGGTGGGTGTGATAGGGAGGCAACTAGGGGGACTCAGCAACATTGTCCACACTCACCTATTTTTAAAGTGACAGGAAGCAAGTGGCATGCCATTATTGAAACAAGCTGTGACTGAATTCCCTGTCTCTGTGTCTCACATTTGTCACAATGTTGGTGAATCTATTCTTGGATGCCAATCATGGCTCAATGTTGCAAAGCCTAACATGACTGTTTTTTTCTTTGTTTTGGTGTGTGTGTGTGTGTGTGTGTGTGTGTGTGTGTGTGTGATGCTGGGCAGCAGCACTGGCACTGGAGACTCTGATTTTAGAAGAGAGCCCAGCTGCTGCCAACGTTGTATGGGAGAGCAAGGGACAGTTTGTCTCTAGCAGCTCTTGGTCAGTACAGGAGCAGAGAAATACAGCTATGGCTCAGCAGAGCAATAAGGGTTCTAGAGGAAAGATCTCAGGGTGGGGTTCATTTTGAACAGAGGATACAAGTCAGGGCATCAGCTATGACAGTATTACTCTGACTGAAGCCAAAGAGAAAGCCTTTAGAGCAGCCAAAGTGCATGTAGGAGCCTGGATCAGCAAGAGTACTGGCAGATGGAGGTGGCAGGGTCCCGACAGATGTAAGAGCCAGCAACGGGCAGGCAGGGCCACAGGCTGTGAGGCTCAGACATCGCAACTTCCTGAGCAAACTTGAAAGGCCTTTGTTTTAGACAGAGGCTGAGGAAAGGTTCATGTGGAGTTCCCAGTGAAGATGGAGCTGTGCAGGCTGCTGAGTGCCTGTGACAGTAAGGAAGGAGATCAGTCATCCCTTCGTATCTGTGGGTGACACTCCCCAGGGGATGTGTGAAATGGTGGGAGGACATATGTGCTGTATCACTTCCTATTTATATACAGATTATATTTTAATTCATAAGTTAGGCACCAAGATTGACAAGAAATGACAATGGAGCAGATTATAACAGTTTACTGCAATAAAAGTTGTATGAATGTGTTGTCTATCTCAGAACAGTTAGTTCAGCACAAACAAAGTTCTACTACAATAGTTGGTCTGATAACCAGGATGGGTACTAAGTGGTTCATGGGTGGGGCAGACAGTGTACACAGCATAGATGTGCTGGACAGAGGGATGAGTCAGCTCCCAGGTAGGATGGAGTAGGATGGTGGGAGATTTCATCACACTCCTCAGAACAGCATGTAATTGAAAACTTACGAATTGTTTATTTCTGGAATTTTTGATTTATTATTTTTGGACCTAAGATAAGTGAAACCTTGGAAAGCAAAACTGTAGATCAGGAGAGACCACTGCGCAGATACTCTGTGCTTACCACAGCCAGACAACATTCTCAGCCCTGTCTGTGAATTACCTCACTTCACTCTCTCAACAGCCTAAAGGGAGGCACCACTGCGAGTCTTATAGATGGGGTTCCTTGGCCAATAAAGCTCAACTAGATGGGCTGGGACATGTCTCTGAGATGGGGCAGAGTCAGGATTTCACCTTAGAACTCAAGCATTCAACCTCACAGGAGGCTTGACATAAACCTTGGAAACACACAAGATTGTGAGGAAAGGGAAGATTGTAAGAAAAAGCTTGAGGCTGGAATCAATGTAACAGCAGTACTAGCTGGAGTGAAAGAAGGAGCAAACCACAGTGAAGTCTTAGATCAGAGGAAGACCCTGATCAGAGCTGCACCTGGAAAAAGAAGGAAATTTCAGGGAAGATGACTGGAGAACGTAGTGGTGGGTTCCCTGCAAAGCTATGCCTTGTAAGGTTGAGATACTTCACCATATTAATGGGGAAGTGCAAGTGTAGGGTGAGTAGAACAGGACCTGGAGGTAATAGAAGGAAAAGGGATCCTTGTGAGCTTATGACAGCTGGCTGCAAGATCTTGTAGAAGACAGAGATGCCAGTGACCAGGGCCTGGAGGAGTACTCTGTGGTGAAGAGAGAGGTTAATGTGGAGAAGGAACCCCATAGGAGCTGAGGATACCCAAAGATTATGAAGGCGTGCTAATATAGAGGCATCCACAAAGGTAGAAATACCCCCAGTGATGTGGCAAAAGTCATCAAGAAGACTGAGAAATCTGTGCACTGTTACAACAAGGGGAGGCAGAAAGCACTAAGAGAAGACATGGACTACCAGAGAGATGGCCTGAATAGTGATTCCAGAAGAAGTCTGCAGACTCCATATCCTGTCTACATTTGCACATACATAGTGCAGTTCACTGTATAGATGACTACCCATGACGGAAGTGAGAGACATGCTAGAACATACAGCATGAAAGTTAACTGACAAATGTTGATAAAACTGAACAGAAAATAGATGTAGAAACACATCAGTGGCTTGGATGCTGAAGGGAAACATCCTATTTATACTCCAGCAATGAGCCTGATAAGAGAAAAGGGTTTACAGAGACCAAAAAACAGTGTGGTGACTGGGTAAAAAGCACAGGTAAAAGATCAAGTTTGTGAAATGTGGAATAGTTCACAAGAGGCAAAGGAAGAAGCAACCAGGAATGGAGATGTGTTTAATTACAATGTATTGTACCTGGAATGTGGTCCAGACTTCCTTCTATCTACCCACAATGCCCTTGGCTTCACCAAGAAATCATCACTCCATGCGTACATGTTTCTACTTCTGCTGGTAAACAATCTAATCTTGAATCAAAGCCTGTCTCTCTGCTTAATCTCTTTCAAGACGCAGTAGGAACTGGAGCTTGGAGGCTCCTAGATGACCTGGCACTGGAACAGTTACTCCATTCCATGTCCTATTTGCACCTCTGCTCCCATTACATTCATAATTCAGTGAAATATACACATATGTATGTTTAAGTGTGAAGGTCAACACCACAGACAGTAATATGACATCCTATATATGTGCAAACGGGGTTAATTTACAGTTACTAGGGGACCCATAACTGTAATTTCCTGGCTTTGGTCTGCAATATTTTTCAGGCTCAACATGTTATTAACTTTTCCTTTAAACCAGATATCTGTCTTTTGGCTAGTGTTTCCCATTGTATTAGCTTGCATATTTCCAAGCAGAATATCATGTTGTAAAAGTTTGTTCATTTCCTCTCAACTCTCTCAGTCCATCTGTATATTTTACATCTAACCTCCCGGGTCTTCACCTTTCCTGGCTCTGTAAATTTAATTAATGCTCTTCTGACTTTTTTTACCAGGTCACTCAGGAAAATTTACATAAAACAGACCCACTTTTTTTCATCAGACCCTAATGGAAACACTTTAGCTGCATTTTCCCTTCCAATCTGCTTCGATTTATCTTCTCCATATATCTTCTTGAGTCTTAAAATTCTTAGATATTATCCAATGGGAATCCTCTGAGTGATCCTTCTATGTACAGTTTTCTCTTTGTCACATTTCACGTTCTAAATTTGGGCTAATATGTACATAATATTTTATACCAGATGGTCTTTCATGAAAACACCTAAACTTTTCTTAAGTCTTCGCTGTCTGTTGAAATATTTCTTTTGCTTTTATCAAAGTGTTTACTCCTGTTTCTCCATTACATTTGGAAAACTGAAGAGATTTTCAGAGAAAAGGAAGCAAAATACAATAATTAGCATTTCCTCCCAAAGCAACTTTGAGTTGTTGCTCAAAAGAATAAAAATAAGTAAGAAACCTTAAGCTAGTTGAGTGAATGATTATTACTGCTACACTTGAGATTTTGGTTTGCATTTTATTTTAACATTCATTGAAATGTATATTTTGGTTTTCTTCATCCTTTTATTTGCTTATACACTATGATATTTAATGTCAAAGTTAGTGTCTCATTTATCTTTTCTGTGTTTGTTTTAAAATATATCCTTTATCTACTTTTTAAAAAAAATCTTAGGGCCAGCCAAATAGCTCAGTGGATTAAAGAGCCTGGAAGCAGGCGCAAGGACCAGGGGATTGATCCCTGGGCCTGCTTTGCTGACCCCACTCCTGGGGCACGTTGAGATGGCAGTTGAGACTGGGTGTGATGGCGCGCGCCTGTAATCCCAGCTCTTGGGAGGCTGTAAACAGGCAGATCACTACAAGTCTGATCTAGTAGTGAGACCCTGAACAACCTGTAGACCCTTCCCTAAAATACAAAAAAAAAATCTTTATTAGCTATTGCAAATTCCTTTGTTCTCCTTATTAATATTGTTATTTCTGTATTTGCCTCAGAAAAAGGCACCTTCTACTATATTCTTGGAAAGTACTCCACAAACATCAGATCAACTGTAAGACACTCATGGTTGAGCATGCATCTTTGTCATTCTTCTTACTGAAATCCTTAATGGGCTATAAATAGTCATGGAATCAATGGAAAAGCAAAATCTGAAAAAGATGGCTTCTAAATTCTATTCCTCTAAGAATCTGTACTAAAATATTTGTCGTTTAAAATTTTATTTTAGATACCTATGACTGGTGAAAAAATTCTTGCCATGTCATCTATTTGTGCTTTTTAAATAATTTTAGTAAGCTAAGAGCACTTACTGAAATGTACTGACCCGTGTCATTGACCATAAGTATAAAGGTTAGATTTATTAAACCTATAGAATACTACCCAGAAACACTTAAGAAAGCAGAAAGCCACCTTGACTTTTCTTCCAAGTGCTACTATGGGCTGTATGTGGGCCACTGAGCTCACAGGCAAACTCTGTCCCAATCTTTGGACTTCCAGCTTCTGCTAGTGTCTCAGACAGTAAACCTAGGGGTAGACAACACTGCTGGTGCAATACCTAGACAACAAAACTTCAGGACAATCAGAAATGGCCAGGAAGAAATATTCAATTGGAAAAAAGTGGACGCAATCTTAAAAAGAATTTTCCCATGGGCGCAATGAACCCTCCAACATTCTACAAACTATTTTTTGATGAATCACTATGGAATCAGTGGGAAGACTGTACTAATTCACAGGTTAGGACTTAAATGAACATTTGAAGGGCTGGGACTTTTTTCCTCCAGCTGACTTGAAGATGATGCTTTACTATTTTCCTTTCAATTAAAGGACACCAGAAAAACATTCATTTTGAGTCCTAATATTCAGACCCACTGAGGTTTATTTCATCAAACTCATGGAAGGTTCAGCAAGCCTTTCCCCAACTCTATGATGAATTACTTCTGCAGATGCTCAGGCCTACAGCTTCCTTGAATCCTTGCCTATAATCCTCAACATCTGTTCTACGTCCAGCACTCGCCAACATGGAAATCAGCAAGGACTGGCTGTCAGATGAACAAATGTATGCACAGGAGGTCAGCAGGGCCTATGATTTCAGCTGAATGCGCCATGTGTAAGTGAGGCTGCAGCAGCAACTCGGAGGAAGCACCTGCTCAGAACTCCTCTAGAGGAAATACGTGTTGACTGAGGTAGACAACAGTAGTTCAGATTCCAGAACTCTGGGTACTTGGCGGGGATCATATACACCGACTTTCTAGGGCTGATGCTGACATGTAGTTTTCCAATCTTTGTTTCAGTCTTGCTCTTTTATTGGTGATGTGGGAAGTTTCAGGAGACCAATAGCTTTAATCTCCACCAATGTCCCATGTTATCTTTGTAGGAGTCAAGCTTAATCCACGTATCATGAAAAAGTAAAACTAGAGTGTGAAGTGACTAATACAATGTTTTGTTTATTTGAGAATTATTTGATCCAAAGCAAAAATGCATCACTGTATCAATGATTATACTACAATAGTGAGCCATGTCTACCTAGTCAACAGCCCCTCTGAGAAGGTGATCAAACTCATTCAAGTTTGGTAACAGTGAAGAGAGTTTGTTTGCTAGATTTGTTTGTTCTATATTTATCCAATAGCCATGGGAAAATATGAAACAAAAAATAAGGGGGCATAATTTAACATGAAATATCAAAAAAGACAGTATATCATTTAGACAGGATTATAATTTACTATGGTGAGTTTGATGGCTAAGTAACTTAAGCTGTAAACAGTCCTATTTGATCCTTGTGCAGCAGTGGTTGAGTATTCAATAATTTATTGGTTTAGTAGAGAATGTGGCACTTTACAGGGCAGCTGGAATTTTTAGTACCATCTTATAGAACTGACAATGACATTTGAGGCCACTCGTGGTCCAACCTTGATTGTTCAGGGCTCTACTGTTGGCACTTCATTGAAAGTAGTCTGTACTCCAGCCATGCTGAAATGCTAGAATTTCTTCAAAGTTCAATGTTCTTGTTTTTTGCTTTTGCTCATTTTGTTCCTTGCTTGGCTCACAGTATCCTACTCCCCCCGTGTTATGACCTTTGGAATTCTCCCTGCTTTCAGATTCAGTTTAAATGTATCCCCTCAGCTTTTTCAGCAGAACCATGCTTTCTTTCCTGCATTGCTGTATGATGTCGACAATTCTATGGTTTGCATCTCTTGTCTGATAACCACTTGTCAGGCACAGCAACCACCATTTCCTTCCCTTTCATTAGGACACACAGGTGGCCCTACAACAATAGTGTTATCCTCCATTTGATCAAGGAAATCAGTTTAGTTGAGACAGGTCAGTCTTGCTAAGGTCATACTGCTGTCCAGGGATAAGAACCACCAGTGAGATTTATGTTCCTGCACTTTACAGGGTGGGCCTTGTCACTGTGCCCTGAGGTTCTGAATGGTGTTCCATACCAGGCTTGCTTATTTATCTTCACTGGACTGACAAACTCATGGTTGGCACACATTCTCTAGGTCCCTGTACCCTCAGAGGACATTGCATCACAGGCAAAGGCCCATGGATTCACCAGAGACCATGAACCCTACATACACTATTTGTATATACTATAACTTTCATACAACCTGCTTTTGGGGGGCACAAACATCTAAAAATTTAGTCTAAGTCCCATAACATAAGCACCATCCAGATACAACAGTAGTTTTTGGTTGGATTTTTAAGTTGGCTTTATGTAAAACTTTCTTCTTAAGTGGCTTTGTAGCAGGAAGATCTTGTTCCTGAGCTGACTGGCAAGTGTATATACTCCATGGGGGCCTATGTGTGCTCACTATCAGGCCAGACAGCCCTGACCCCAGGAGACACATCTGTTTGTTCTTGGGTCTTATTGTGGTCATGATCTTGGAAATAAATTCCCTGTGGAGATCTGACTCTGAGTTCCATTTATAGCTTTCTATAACCAAATGTAGGGCATGATTCCTTGTCACTTATACTGTCTGCTGGGCAATCTAGCCACATGTATGGCACCCCACTGACCTTAGCCTGTATGTGCAATCTGTATGACTACCTTGCAGGCCACCTTAGACTGGGCTTTTGCGTGGCAGTGAATTGGGGCCTGCCATATTGTTTTGGGAAGGCGAGGTGCACAACCATCCCTATCCTTAGTCCACTGGCTGCAGCTGATTGGCTTTGCTTATGTCCTGGGACAGCCATAGTCACAATGGCCATTAAGGAACACTCATCCTGAGCCAAACATCAAACATGAATTTTAGAAAACTGAAGTAACAGAGAGATCCTATGATATGGGTACAATTCCTAACACTCTGATCTCTATTATTTTGCGTGTGACATCATAGGGCCCCAAGAGATTAGTGACCTGTCTAAAGCCAAGGAAACAAGAAGAGATCCATCTGGGGGATCCTACATCTGGAACTACCTTGTTTATTCAGCCTGTCAGGCAAAGACCATCAATGCAAAGTAGGAAGGGAATCCAAGAACGTGACGGCCAAACCAGGCAGAAAGTGCGACGGGCAGTTCGGCAGGTGCGGCCATGTGATTTGGCACCAGCAGAAGAAGCTGAGTGAACAAAAGTGTGAGTACAAGTTCAGGTTCAGCTCACAATGCCACGCTGGCATGGCAAGCCTAAATAAGAAGATGAAAAGTGAAATTTAGGGGGAGGTATTAACTATGGTTCCTTTCAGTTCTAAACCCCATGACTGACTTTCCCAGCAGGCTGTGAGCAATCAAAACACTCAAGACAAATCCCATAAGCATACCTAATTGAATAATCCAGATTCTGTTTGCTGGGGTTTTTGAAGCATCAAAACAGTTCCTTTATACGCTTACTTTGGCTCCCCCGCAGTTTTAATTAAGCCTCCTAAGGCTCACACGTGTATGAAAATTAGGTGGAAGAAAAACCTGCAGCCTTCGATGCCGATGACCACAAGGTGCAAGTATTCTGGTTTGATCTTTCTCAAGAGCAGCCGCAGCAGATGCTCAGCACTGACCCAAAGGGGAAATCTGCTGTTTATTTTCCTTCGTGGAGAGGGGACAGTGAATACTGAAGTGAAGAAGACTTTTTTTTTCTCTTGTGGGAAACAGACAAAATACTCACAAGGGAATCCCCCAGCTAGAAGTAGGCACCCCTTTCCAGTGACCACACCATACCAGAGTCCTTTTTCCTTTCCGTTCCTCTCTGATATCTGCATTCAGCATGACATCTGCTCAGCCAGCTGAGTCAATATATTTAGAGTTACTTTTGTCCTACTTTAGGGATTGAAGTCATGTCAGGCTCACTACTGCAGATAAGTTTATTAAAGACCCCCAAACTTCAGCTCTCTGGCTCTACTTTTTCTCGGGTGTCACTTTGCACTTCTTTGCAAGTATCACTTCCTCTGGGATTGACAATGAACTTCGGGATGCTGCTTTCAAGTTCAGCCTTTTCTAATTGACCTCAGCTGGGTTCTGGCATTTTGAATAGATTGCTAAATTCTTCCCCAGCTTCCACAGCATGCAGAACACCAGCAGCCCCAGCATGCCCATCTATGCAACGTGCTTATTAGACAGGCCTCTGTGCTCAGCCATGTGGGAAACACCAAGACCAGCAGGGTCCACTTACTCCCTCCAGCCTGTTACATTCTAGTTCAGGAGGGAAAACACACACAAATTCTGCATGGCACTGGACAAGAGCTACAATGAGGACAAAGCAATGTCTGGTGGAGAGTGAAGTAGGCAGACGTTACTAGTGACTGGGGACAAATCAAAAGATACATTATAATGTGATAGCAGCAGAACTTGTAAGGAACAAGTAGTATTTTGGTATAAAAAGAGCAACGGGGACGAACTGACTCTGGGCCAGCAAGGTGCATAAGTGGCAATGATAACCGGTTCCATTAAGGTTGCCACACAGCACAGAAAGGAGCTATGGGGGGGGGGGGAAGTAGGGAAGATCAGACCCAGACGCCTTCAAGCAACAGGTGGAGCAGCAGCAATTTTTATTCAATAAGCAGGGAGACAGCACATGACCATCTCTTTCTTACTCATCCAAAGCTGCTTGAGAGGCCAGGCTACACATAAGACACTGAGCATGGTGGGGGCATGCTATGAAGGAAAAGGAAGCGTGCATGGTGTAATCCTACAGTGCTTACCGTTTGAGGGAGGGGAAAAAGGAAGCAGGAAACACACGACGGTTTACAGTCATGGCAGTGAAGGACACTTTGGTGCCATCAGAGAGAATAGTGAGATGTCTCAGGGCTTCTCTGAAAAAGCAGCATTTGAGAGAAATGGGCAGGAGAGTTTGAGCAAGGGGTTTGGAGTGCCGCACACAGCACAGCAGCATGTGCCAAGGCTCTGACTGGAAGCTTTCTGCTGGGGTGTCCAACCTATGGCTGAGGATTATAATAAAAGAATTTCACAAAGTTTTATCACCTCTATAAATTAACCATAGGATTTCATATACGGCCCCCAAAATTTCACTCGAAAAAATGAGGGCAGATAAATGGCAGGTGGAACCTTTAGGGGGTGGTGCCTAAGGGAGGTGCTGGGTCTTCAGGAGCTGCCCTGGAAAGGAACAGGGACCCTGGTCTCTTTCTCTTGGTCCTCCACTTCCTGGTAATGAAACAAGCAGATTTGCTCCACCACACATGCCTGCCTTCGTCACAGGCCCACAGAATGGGGCCCATTCATCATGGACCAGAATCTGCAAATCTAAGAGCCAAAATAAACCATTTTCTCTTTATAAATTAGTTATATTAGGTATTTGGCTATAAGGATACAAACTGACTCCCAGAAGCTTTTCCGCCTGCCACTGTGCTGTAGAACAAGGTAGGGAAGGGGCTATGTGCTGCAAGCACAGAGAGAAAGGGCCGCTGGTACACAGAAGCTTCAGAAATACAAGAAACAAAGGCTTGCAAGGCAGCTGGTCCGTCAGCCTGCGACACAGCCCAGCCCTCAGAAAGAGAGCAAGGGAAAGATGGAGCCAGCAGAGAGCAGGGCAGGAGGAAGACTGGTCAGTCCGAGGGGGTCACATTGGGCAACAGTGCAAACGAGAAGGGTAATTTATGGGACAGGACATTCTGTTACTGAAACACCACTTCTGATCTTGAGGGATTTAAAATAACAACAACAACAGTAATAATAGCTACTTTATGGTACTGAGGCTCAAACTTGGGACCTTGTGCTTCCTAGACAGGGGCTTTAAACCACTGAGCTATATCTCCAGCCCCTAAAATAATTATTCTGAATAGTCATTTTGTTTTATCTTAAAATGTGGGCTTTCAAATGTGAAGTTCTTACACAAGTAAATAGTTTTTTAAATGTTTAAGGGGCCAGCTGAGCTTGCTTTTTAAAAATGTATTTGGTACAGGATCTCACTACACAGCTCAGACTCATAGTGACCCTCCTGTTTTCAGCCTTCCCAGTGCTGGGATTATAGGCGTGCGCCATCACACCTGGTCTCAGTGGCCACCTCAGTGTGCTCAGGGGTGGGGCTGGAGGGGCATGTGGTGCTGAGCTTGCTTTAAAGATGTCTACGATACAAAGTCAATGTCAAGTATGGAAAGAGGGCAGAGAAAAATTTCTGGTGATATTCATTTAACGTAGAGAAATTGAAGAAGTAAGTCTATGTTCTTCAAGAACAGAAATGATGAAATGATATAACATTAAATCAACTGAAAGGAACCTAGTATCCATTACTCCAAATGGGGTCTTTAAGAGTTGTGTGGCAGCTCGCTCTTTACTTCCTCCTTAGAGCAGTCCCCATGGCCTCCATGTCTCAGCCATCTGCTCTGGGAACTCAGTGTCAAGGAGGTCACCCTTCTGCCAGTCTGCAGCCACTTTCCAGCTGACAGATAAAAAAGGGGGTGTGCAGAACTCTCCAGTTGTTTTCTCTGGGGTTTAAAACCATAACATTTCCATTTGGAGGAAATAGTCTAGGCTATTTATTTTTTTCAAACTCCATGAATATTAAAAGCACTGTAATAAAGGCAAGATTTTTTTTTTAAAAAAGAATGCAGTGGTACCCAATGGGGGAGTCCTGCTTGCAAAGCTGTCTCCATTAATGTAAAGTGTTGGAAGTAAAAGAAGATAAACGGTGAGAGCATCAAGCTAGGCCAAGCACAGTTTTGGAGATAGTGATCCCTTTTTTTTTTTCTGGGCTTCTGCCTTCCTCTGCAGCGGAAGACAGCATGAGGAAGGACAATAAGTGCTGTTGTGGAAAGTACAGTGAGCACGGTCATTTGAGAATGAGAGCACGTCTACTGAACGTTTAATTTGCTTTTTGAAGGTTCAGATTTATTTGGTCTGGATACACCATCAACCTCTGTGGATTTGCATATCTTTTACTTAATGTGAAGAACTAATAACCAGTGAGTGGCTTAGATAAGTCCTTATGAATATTTACAGCTTTTAAATCTCTGCCTGTGGAACCACATATTTCTCAACACAACGGATGTGCATCCTGCGATCCCTTTTCAAACTGTCAGCCCTCTGACCGGAGAAATTAACTGGCAGCACAACAACAATAACAAAATAAAGCTCAGCATGCTGACATAGACAGCTACTGGCCTATTTTGAATTCAAGATGACTCAAAGCTGCCTAAAAGTCAAACTTGATTATTTAAGACACAAAGCAAACAATCCCAAGCTTAAAATGAAAAAGCCATTAACTTTGTTCAACAAAGGTGATGAAGTAGAAGTCGAATAGCCCTTATCCAAAATGGCCTGAGAACAGAATGTTTCAGAGTTTGGATTTTTTTTTTAACCTAATTTTAAAATATTGGAGGTGGGAAGATAGCTCAGTGGAGTAAGTGCTTCCCTGGCAAGTGCAAGGTCCTGAGTTTGATCCCTGGTACTGCAAAAATAAATAAATAAATAAATAAATAAATAAATAAATAAATAAATAAATAACTTGCATATACTTGACTCGTTGAGTACTTTTAATCCAAAAATCCAAATCATTAAACCTGAAACTTCAGATTTTTGGAATAGAGATGACCAATCAGTAAAGACTTCTTTCTTTTGTGCATGTGTATGAGGCAGGTACTGGGGATTGGACCCAGAATCTTCAGGCATTTTCCCTTTTTTGAGACAGGATTTTTCAATATTGCTATGTTGCTTAGCCTGGGCTGTCTGTCTATCTGTCTTAAACTTGTTAACGGTTGAGCCCATGGCATCCTAAATGCTAAACATGCCCTGTACACTGAGCTACATCCCTGGTCCCTAATTTTTATTTCTAGCATATACTTTTTCTAGCATATTGAATAGCCTGCAAGAGGTAATGTGATGGCATGAGAGTTCCTGAGCTCAGAGACTAGCCTTGAGCTACCACAGGGAGGGCCATGCTAACCTAACGCAGGGTACTTGCATCAGAACAAATTACACAGCAAGCTTCCCTTTCCCTTTTGTCCATCCAGGTCACAAGCCTTTTGGGTGGTGCCACCTATTCCCACAGTTAATTTTTTGATCTATATTTCATCACAATATATATTTTGGCTCAGATCTCCATGAGGTCTGAGATGAGGACAGATGAGCACAGATGTGTGCTTCTTGCCAGATCTCCCATGTTTGGGAGAGCCCAAAGGCCTGTGCAGGGCGTCTGGTCACAGCCAGGCACAGTAGAGGGGGGCCTGCGAATTCTAAAAACAAGCCAGAAAAAGAATGCAAGAAAATCACTAACCTTCTCTTCAACGCTCTCTGAAAGGTGCCAATAATCACTTATTTATAACCTCTGAGCACTTGGTGGCCTTCCATAGAGGGAACAGGCAGCTGCCTACAGGAAACCAACTGCCCTGCCCACTCACTGGAAACAGATGTTCCTTTCTATCATCTCTGTGAATAGCTACAATTCTGTAAGTGATCGTTGTCAACTTACTTCCTGCTATTTGTGGTTCACTGAAATTTCAGGATCTAAAGAGGTCATCACCCTGTCACCAGCCAGGGCTCATGTGCGAGCAATGCTAGAGTAAGTTTTATTCTTCTAAGATAATCCTTCTATGCTAAATGCCTAGAAATTGGCATGGGCCCCTGCACAGACTCACTCAAATCACCCAGCTTGAAATGTTATTTTAAAACTACCAGGTTTACTGAAACAAACACAAAATAAAAATGCATGGTAGCAAGCAGGCCAGTAGATCCATTGGTTAAAGTTGAAGTGGGGACAATTCTTACTGATGGTATATGATCCAAGTGACCTAACCTTTCAGAGGCTTAGGTGTGGTGATTATTAACACAGGTAACAGTGGAAAGCAAAAGAGGGGTATAAGACCACTTAGGAAAAGTGAGCTAATATTAGGTGGAAGATGTAACTGCATGACAAAAAGCCTCCTAGGAGAAGGGCTTTAATGATGCAAAGGGAAAAAAAAAAGCAGCAAGTTTAAAATAAAGTGATAAACTTCTGGGTTCAGATAGTTACTGTGTCATTCATGATGGCAATGGATCCTCAGACCTGACACGGAAAATCTTTAGTGTACAAATAGATAACAGTCGTTTCTCTGCACCAGAGAAGGCTACAAGTATTTTAGTACCAACTAGAAACCTTAAAATGGGAAAAATATGTTATATAACATTCAAAAAGAATTTTTTTTCTTGACTGAGAAAAGGATACAAAATGCAAAATCCATAATTTTGATAACTGACAATTGCCAATCGTTTTGCAGTATTTTATTACACTGGGTGTCTCGTCTTTTTCGGCCTTTTAGTTAGCTAATAAATAAATACAACAGACACGGATTTTAGTTGGGATTGTACATAGCTTGCATTTTAATTCTTTGGTTCATTGCTGTTTCTATTAACCTATAGCTTTATTTTAGTAAATGTTATAATACCAACCTAAAAAAAATAGGGGAAAGTATAAGCACCACAGTTCTTTCAGATTTCTAAATTCGAAGGTTGGGAAGTTGGAAGGTATACTTTGTCTCCAGTAGGGTATGTATAAGCCAATCAATTGTTCAGTGAAGCATTCAATTAAATGTTCAGAGAAGTGTGCCTGTCACAGTAACTGGGCTCCAGGACAACTGACAAAACTCACGTACTGTGTCATGCGGTCAGTGTGTCTGGCTTCCCATACACATATGGACCTCCTATATATGTTAGGTAGCTATTTGATAATAATTCATCTTTTATTTATTCCTTTGTTTTTATTTTTGTACCTTTTTTTGCTTACCTGTATTTTGTTAGAATCTACACTACCTGCACAATTTGATCACCAACAGAGGTAAAGTTTTCCCATCCCCTCTGAATCTTGCAGACACTTGTCTGTAATCTCAATCACATCCTTCCCTGGATTATGCAAAGAAAAATAAGTCCAAACATAGACTTGCAAGACACGCCCGTATGAGAAGAAAAAGACCTCACAAAAGCAGCAGAAGGAACATAAGAACAGAATGAAGAAAGTCAGGGGCACTGCAAAGGCTGGCGTTGGTGCTGGCAAAAAGCCCAAGGAGTAGATATTCTGCAGTGCCTGTGACTTTTTTCATGAGAGAATTTAATAAACTGTAAGACTTTAAAAATAAAATAAAATAAAGTGATAGGTTGGTAAGAAAGAGAAATTCCACACTGAAATGGAGAGGTGGGTGGAGACCTGGAGGAGACTCGTGGCAGAGGAGGGGTGATGGCATAGCCAGGTTCAGGGCTCCGTGTGAGGGCAGCGGCTAAGCCAGGGGAGCTGCTTGAGAAGTGAGGCTGGGCTAGAGAAGGTCAGAATACAGGGCTCTGGCTCCTCTCATGGCCCTCTGCTAACTCAGGGCATGGGCAGCACTGCTATACTGACATCAGTGTCACTTCTACAGTGTACGATAAATATGCTATATAATTGCGTGCCATTTTTAAACATCACCAGGATAAATTTTTAATTTCATTTTTATTTTTTCTGTATTTTAGGGAAGGGTCTACAAGGTGTTCAGGGTCTCACTACTAGATTGGACTCATAGTGATCGGCCTGTTTACAGCCTCCCAAGAGCTGGGATTACAGGCCAGTGCCACCACGCCCAGTCTCAATTGCCGTCTCAGTGCATCCCAGGGGCGGGGCTGGCACGCTGGCCTGGGGATTGAACCTCTGGTCCCTGCACGTTTAAATCCACTGAGCTATTTGGCCAGCTCTCAGGATAAATTTTCTAGAAAATTATTTATGTCTACATTAACTAGTGATTATTAGTGAAATTTTACTTATTTGGGCCCTAATTAAATGATTGATTATGCATTTCTTAAAGCATATACTTAAATATTCATATTAAAACAATCTGAAACTAAAATTTAAAATATAGAAAGAAGGTTGTACACAAAGTAATATCACATTGATGGTCAGATAAAGCTGTATAGCTTAAAACTAGTCCCTGGTCAAGTAAACCATAAGTATGAGTAATCAACCCAGAGCATGGAGCTTGCTAGAAGCCAGTACTCATTAAGTGTTTGGGGAAGTCCAGTTTGGCTCTGCTCACCTTGTGGCCAGGTCTCTGAGCCCTCCAACTAATTCCAGTGTCATTTTAGCAGGGTGGGCACAAGATGTCCTGGGCACAGGAGGACAGCCTCATGCAGTTGACTACCTTTTGTGAATACATATAAAAGACATCTCTGCTCCCACGAGATAGACTACCTCTACTTTTCTGGCATACACAATCACACATCAAATACGCAGTCTGCCCTCTACGTCCATGATGAGTTGTTTGTCCATGGATTCAACCACCTGTGACTCGAATGCATAAGTTTAAAATCCTATCGGTACTGAATAGGCTCAGACCTCTTATCATTATTCCCTAAATAATACAGTGTGACAGATACTTGTTTGGTGTGTACACTGTCCTTGATATAAGCAATCTTGAAATGATTAAAGTGTCAGAGACAATGTACACAGGTTCTGTGCAAGTATTATGCCATTTTGTACAAGAGACTTGAACATAGAAGGAGCTTGTTATCTATAGGGTTTTGGGATCAATTTCCCACAGATACTGGGGGATATATGTGTGTGCTGAGTGTGTGCACATGTATTCATATATGTATATACAGACGCATATACATATATATGTATATATACAAAAAGAGCATTCAACAAATATAGCTTAAAAATATCTAGCAGTAGTTAGATGTCATGAAAATTCACTGTTGAAAAAAATCAGAAGCTTCTCCCACCCTCATATACCCTTGGCTCAGGGGTTGAGAATAAGGAATCAAAGATAAAGGGGACAGGTCATTTGCTATGTGCGTGCTTTAGCTGTGACCTTGTTTATGTTCTTCCCAGGTGAACATGTGTCATTTCCCCTTGCTTTCCAGTTTTACCTACAGGCTTCCCTGAATTTTTCCAGTAAAAGAGACAATATCTAAGCTTAAACAAAAATGTAAAAGTGCAAATGGTTTCATATCTGGAAAAACAGCCTTTCCTTTAGATATGAATTCCATTTACTGTCTAGGTAGAATTTACTTGAGGTTTTTAAAAAATGTTTATCATGATGTTGCTTTGTTTTGTTTTCTAAAACATTAAATGTTTAATGCTTCATGCAACATAGTTATTGAATTTTTCATTTTTATTTTTATTTTTTAAAATGTATTTAGTACAGGCTCTGCAGAGCCTCACTACACAGATCCCACTCATAGTGATCTTCCTGTTTGCACCCTCTCAAGTGCTGGGATTACAGGCACACAGCACCACGCCAGGCCTCAGTAGCTGTCTCAGTATGCCCCGGGGGGGTGGGGCTGGCTCAAAGTTATTGACTTTTTAAGAGCCATATAAATTAGTAGCCCTGACAATGAGAACAGCATTTTAAATCTTTTTTTTTTTAAATTTTCTGCTTAATCTCTGAGTAATCTAGGCCGAAATTTTCTGTAATAATTCATTTATGAGGAATATATTGGAAATCAACAATAAAATCCTAGTAAGTAATATAGCAATCTCTTAACATCACATTACAAGAGGGTTCAAAATGAAATGAAATGGCACGGTATTTGTATAGAAGTACAGGCGAGAGTAGCAATCATGTGATTGTCCCTGGTTTCATCCTAGTTATGCGTATGCCTGCACTCCCTCATTATAGTTATTACAAGTCAGAGCACACATCTCTTACAATAAGCTATTGTCGTGTTTCATCACGTGAATTCCCACCCACTCCCTTCTGAATGAGCACCCCCTTTGGAATGAAGGTGTTTTGGTGTCACAGGTGAGAGAAGCTTCTTCCACCCTGAGAGGCTCTCTCTACACTTCTTTCCTTTGCTTTTCTGTGGGTTGGGCTCTCAATGGGAGAAAGCAGCACCTGAGAGGAATGGCCTGGTGCAGACACCCTCCCAGACTGGAGGCACATGCACCCCAGTCAGCAGCCACGGTGTTTTGGCTTGCTTGTTTCCTGTTATGGGTCTTCTCTGTCTCCCACTTCAGGGAATGATGTACTTCCCAAGAAAAGCTTCCATCTCTGGCCTACGCACATCTAGCATCTTCAAATATTCTGTTTTTAGCTGAATGTTTTGAAGAAGCTTCCTTCAGCCTGCTGTGATGATGTACCCAGTGTGTCCCTTATCTGGAAGTTCGTTCAAGTCCATTTATGTGGCTTGGCTAGGATATCCACTTCATAAAAGCTGTGTTCGCTCAATCTGCAAGTGCACATCCTTCCACAGACAGTTAGTCTCTCTCTTCAAAAAACTGCCTTCTCTTATTCTCCCTCATCATCTTTCTTTGTGGGCAACAATTTTGAGGGGCTTTCATTGGTCAATGAATAAAAATGTATTGTCTGGTATTGTAAGATTTTAGAATTAAATAAGGTTTCTTATTATTCTGTTTCTATTACAGTCCACAGCTATGCTACATCTTTTAACATTTTAAGATGATATGAAGAAATTACTGTTATATTTAATAGAAAAAATTAAAACATCTTTTTCTTCTCTCTTCTTTTCAGTAATGGGGATCAAACCTGGGCCTCATACGTGCTAGGCAACTGCTCTACCACTGCACTGTATTTCCAAGCATCATATTTATGTCTTCTTGTTAAATATCAGTACAGTGATAATCATGCTATTTTTAAACTTTATCAAGCTATTTTATAATACATTCTTTATGTCAACATTAGTGATTATCCCTGAAGTTCTATATGATGCAAGTTCTGATTAGTAAAGCTACCTGTTGACTGTGTATGTTAACATCATGCAGTGTGGAAGAGTACAAAAGGTGGGTCGGAAATCAGACTTTGGGACTAAATCTTTGCTTTTTATAGCCAAACAGCTCTGTGACACTGTAAGTTACTTAACCTCTTTTATTTCTTCATAAACTGCAGATACTGAAAATAGGCACTTTGGGGTTACTGTCAGGAGCAGATATAATCAACATAAAACAATCAGTATAATATTTGGCTTACTCAAGGTACTCAGTTATCTGACCTGAGAAGCAAGTTAAAATTGTTTCCCTGCAGATTTATAAAGTATGTTTTAAAGTTTTTTCTTTAGTATTTGGTTCTAGGGAGGAAATCCAGGGCCTTCATGTGTGAAGCACACACACTACTGCTGAGCTATATCCCTGCCTTACAAAGTATTTAAAAGAATTATGAGAAACAAGAAAATGATGGCAGTGTCATTATTCTTGATGTTTAGGATTAACTTCAGTAACTTTTTCATGATTATATCCAGGATATTCAGAGGAGACCAATACCTTGGCCAGGAGGTAAACTGGAGACTGAGTGCAAAGCCACTAAGATTCTTTTTACCAAAGGGCTGGACAAGTAGCTCAATGGACTAAAATACCTGCAAGCATGTGCAAGGGCTGGGAGTTTGATCCCTGGGCCTGCCGTGCCGGCCCCGCCCAAGGGCAAGCTGAGATGGCAATTGAGACTGGGCATGGTGGTGTGTACCTGTAATCCCAGCTCTTGGGAAGCTGTAAACAGGTGGATCACTATAGATGTAGTAGTGAGACACTAAACACCCTCCAGACCCTTTCCTAAAATATGAAAAAAAAAAAAAAAAAAAGGTTCTTTCTACCTGAAGAGGTTGGTCCCAGGCATGTGTGGTCAGCTCCAGTTCCTCAGAAGCTATCAAAATAAATGAGGTTGAGGATCAGAGAGTGACAGCCATTGGACTGGTGGCAAAGATATCAGTGTTAGAGGAAAAAAAAAGGAAAGAACTGTGGATACTAGAATTCGGTTAATGCCCAACACATGATTTTGGAATTCAAGTCTAAAATAATCTAATAAAAAAGGAATAGCAAATATATGTGGGGGCTGGAGACACAGCTCAGGAATAGAGTGCCTACCCAGTTGAGGTTTGAAACAGTTGGGAATCTGAGTAGCAAACAAGAGTGACTATGGGCTGTATAGGAGCTGGGTTCTGGCTTTGGGCAGTATGGGCAGTAAGCTATCACAGCAAGTCTTCAATGTCCTCATGTGGGGATAGAGGCTTTGAACTTTCTTCTCTAAGGTTCCCTCCACTTTGTTGGCCAATGTGCCTCAAATGCTGAATCTGCGGGTGCATTGGAAGCTACAATCTTGTTTCTGTCCAGAGCAATCTGGCATTTTGCAGCAGCCCAGTGAAGTCAAAAGGGTAGGGAAGAGTTAGCTCTTAAGAAAGAGCGCAAGTTAGCGCAGCTGGAATCCCCCACCAGGGGCACCTCTGTGGTGACAGCTTTTTCTCTTAGGAACATCTCTTCTTGGGAGAGCAAGAGGACTTGGGACGCCTGGGGTAGTGACCTGGCCTTCCACCTTGGGCCTGCTGTGCTCTGCCCCCAGCAGCACCGGCTACGTGGCCCAAGGTTGGTACTGAGGGGTTCAGGGGAATGGGGCTGAAGAGTCCACAGGGAGGCTTTTCAAAGGCATGTTCAGGGTGAGTAATGTGAACATTGCTCACATCATTTTTCCTTCTTTCTTTCATATTGTTAGCACTTATTAAATCAACGTGCCCATTTCTCTTTCTGTATTTCATCTGACACCCAGTTGGTAGAAAATGTTTTCAAAACTAAGCCAGAGCTGATAAATGGCACTGGCTTAATGTTAATAGAGGAATAGGTTTGGGACTGAACCAAGGTAAGGGTTTAAGTAAATAATACACAGAATCTATGATTTTTATAAAGAAAAAAATCTCATGGAAGTGTTTCATGTTTTTGTTTTAACACAATGATAGATGAAGCATGTGCGCTGGTAGAGAACAACATAATTTTACTCTTGGAAGGAAACCTCAATGCTCAATTCAATTCACTAAATGTTTATGAAACCTTACTTGGTGCTAGGTGCTGCAAGTAGTAGAAGCAGGTAAGATGAGTTTCTTGCTTTTAAGCAGCTACAACCTGTTCTACATTTGCCCTTATTTGCTCTGGAGTGTGTTCTGCACAGTTCCTGCAGGGACCAGCTCATGAAGGCTAGGACTTCTGGAGGCTTGCAGCTGGGTCCTGCCAGTGGGAGGCATGGGAAAGAGATTAGAGGGAGGTAAGAGGGCAGAGGCCAGGACTGTTCCGCCTGTGCCTGAAGGACTTGAGACGTGGCCACAATTTACCTCTGGCTCCCACTCCTTGCAGGCTGGTCCTTTAGGGCCCCACAACTGTGAGGTGACCCCGCTTTGGGCTTTGATAATGTTGTCCTTGACTTCATCCTTTCTGCTGCCCATTTATCTCCAGGTTCTCCATCAGTCCCATCTATCACCTCTAGAACTATAATTTCTTGGATTAGAAGTCAATATTTAAAATAACCAGCTTGGCTTCTTTGTCTCTGACTAAGCTCAGACTTATTTTGTATATCTGCATCCATGATGATGTGGTATGATAACTGCTTCTGCAGGAATCTGAACAAAATATTTGAGATCTATATCTATGGCTGGGGACAGAGAGAATATCAATTTAGCTGGGAAATCTGGAGAAGATCCCAGACAGAAAGTAGCACTTTGCATGTTGAAAGCTTGACAATTGATGAGGGCTGGTGCTTGAACGGTGAGCTGAATCTTAGCAGGTGAAGCAGGAGGAGGAAGGGTATTCCATGCAGGGCGGCCCCACACATTTTGATCAGCACCATGTCTTCCAGTACAGATGAAGTGAAAGCACAGCAGAGAGCAAGGGAGTGGCTCCATCACACAGTTCTTGGAAGTCCTGCTAAGGAGACTGGGATTTGCTCCGTGGGTAGCTGTGCCTAAAGCTGAGACAGGTTGTACTGCAAGGTGAGGAATCAGGCCAAGAAGATTCTGGCACAAGGTTTTTCCAGAGTGATTGACCAGTCTGAGCAGGTGCTGATAGAGCCACAAGCAGCACAGGAGTACTGGCAATGTACTGGCAATGTTAGGGGGAGTGGGTCTGTAAGACATACTGGTGAAAGAAAGAGAGAAATGGAAATAGGAGTGATAAGAATTTGGCCTGGGGAGATAGCTCTGTAGAATAAGTGCTTGCCTGGCAAGCACAGGGTCCTGAGTTCAATCCTCAGTACCACAAACAAACAAACAAACAAACAAACACTTAAGAAATTCCTATATCCTACATTTGAGCACTGAGATGAATAATGATGTTCACAAATGCATAGTTTGTAGATAATGAATTTAATTTTTAAAAAATGTTTTTTCAATATTTATTTGGTACAGGGTCTCACTACGCAGCTCAGACTCATAGTGATCCTCCTGTCTCAGCCTCCCCAGCACTGGGATTATAGGCATGTGCCACCATGCCTGGTTATGGTGGCTGACACAAGATTCTGGGGCTGGCAAGGTATGTGGTTTCGGGGATTGAACCTGGGTCCTTGTGCTTGCTAGACAGGTGCTTAGACCACTGAGTTACCTCCCCAGCCTTGAATTTGATTTTTGAATATGCTGAATCTTAGGTGACCATGTGAACACATAGCTGGAAAGTATGAAAGGATTTTAGAGATACAAGTCCAGTACTTACAAGATATAAGAGGTCAGGGGCAGATATCTATGTTGAGCACATGCACAGACAGATAGACAGTCAGACAGACAGAAGGACACAGTGGGTAGTCAAAGCTCAGGAGTGGAAGAGTTAGCCTTAGGAAGGGACAACTTATGCAGCACTGAACTCTAAGGAACAACAAACCCACAATGAAGAATGAGAGTGAAGAACCCAAAAATGAGACAGGAAGAGATGAACAGAAAGAAACTAAAAAGAAATAACTTGTTTGTCTGCAGAGAAGTTTCAAGAAGTAGAAGGTGACAAGAAGGTCTAATGTCACAGACATTAGGCAAGATGATGACGTGTGTCCTTTGATCTGAAGATGACTGTTCTTACAAGGGTGTGTGGTTCTAGTCCATCATTTTATGGTGGAGGAAACATCATGGAGTGATCGGCTAAACTACCCCTGGGAGCAGAATCGCTTACTAATGAAGCTGGACTAGAATTCTGGCTTCTGAGGGTCAGACAGCCTGTCTCCCACCAGACTTTCTTTGCCATAAGAATCAGTTACAGGACTCTATATTATTTCTTTAACACAAGCCACATCAAAAGATGCTTTTGTCCCCTATCATTTTAAATGTTCATTTACATTAACATAAGAGAGATTCATCCTTTTTTTTTTTGCATTTCATTTAAAGTTTATTTGGGACCATGTATTCTGGAAAAAAATCACTTTCATAGAAAAAAAAATAACCAGTGGGATTTTGACTTAGCTCACTGAAAAGGCTGCAAGTTTAATCACTAGTACTACAAATAAATTCAGACAATATGAACACTAGCTATCCTCAACAATAGGTAGTTTTTCTTTTCTGAGCCAATTCCTAATTTAAAATAATGTAATCCTTCATAATTGTTTTTGATGGATGGAAGTTAGTATGGAGTACCACTCAATTTCACAGATCCTTAAAAAATACCGTATGTTGGCTCCTGGGTAAATCCTGAGGGGATTTGACCGACCTTATCAGATAGCAAAAGTTACATTTTCAGTTATATAGGTATTGCTTTAACTTGGTCTCAACAATCCATCAGAAAAGTGTAACCATGAGGTACAAAAACTAAAGCCATATTAATGTGCTGAGTTATAAAAGGCTCAACTCAACAACTTCAGACAATTGCCAGTTGTGCTGGTAACTCACTACTAACATGGACTATTGGATTATATTGGGCCATCTTACTGATTTCAAATACCTACAATTTTGGACTGGCATCAAGTATGAAAAGATCCTTTAAGGACTTCTCCAAATATAGCTGCTCTAACAGTAATGGAACACCCATCTTGCATAGATGACTTTATTCAGTCAAGCACAGAGATCCAGCCTGTGCCAACCTATTTTATGGAAACTCTTGTTCTTTTGTTCCAAGAAAAGTCTGCACCATAAAACACGGACTTAGGTTTTAAAACCTTCTTCTCTTCAACATCATAGATCCATCCATTGTTATTTGCAAAGGCAACTGCATCTTCTTTGGTACTGAAGGTGAGAACCATGGTGGACAAGGGATCAGCTATCGATGCCCAAACCATCAAAGGATTTTCCCATTGCTCCATTTTCCATTTCTTGGTGTTGTTTACACCAGACTGCATGTTTCTGCAAGCAGGAATGAAGATCCTAGCTTGTCTGGTTTTGACGTGCTCTTCTGGAACACGAGTTAACGTAGTGATGTCCAACTTTTCATCAACTGTTATAAGTCGCATGTCCCAACTTTGATCCTGTGCCAGCCTCTGTGTGGATGTGCTCGACAAACTGGTCAGAGCCCTGGAAGTGGAAATGGGAGCTGTAGGCACTGCCCTTCTCCCCAACAATGCTTGCCTCGGCGCCACTGACACTAAGCCCACCACCATATTGCTACAGCCAAATGAAGAGAGGTTCATTCTTAAAAGATTCAACTTGTAAGATCATCTAAACCTGAATGATACCTGAAGGCATTAGCATTTAGGTCTGTATTCTTATCTACAAATTGTACCTTCATCTTTGCAGGAAACAACTAAACTCACAACAAGCTAGCGATAACTTTCCCAGATGTACTCTCTCTCTTCATTGTAGCCTACTAGAAATAAACCTTGGCTATGAAAAGAAACACTGATTCCATATTCTTTCTTGACAGGGAAGATCAAAATGGCACTTCTGAATTCTATCATGTTTAACTGACTTTTTTCATTCACCTGATAATTTTAAAAAATGGAATTAACCATTAATATTTCACCTTTAAGCATTTTGAGATGTGTTAATATTTGTTTTCAAATTCTAGGACTGCATGGCTAAATGAGACACCAGAAAAAACATAGGCAGTGGAGTCAA
This sequence comes from Octodon degus, assembly GCF_000260255.1. Taxonomy (NCBI): domain Eukaryota; kingdom Metazoa; phylum Chordata; class Mammalia; order Rodentia; family Octodontidae; genus Octodon; species Octodon degus. The sequence goes on along the minus strand of NW_004524614.1, from coordinate 2,556,543 downwards.
ACATTTATCAAAAAAAATTATATCTCCCTTGACTCCTGGCTGCAGGATCCCGAGACTAATGAGAGAACATGGGATTCAGAGTACTACTACATAACTGGCACTGTATTTGGGACTAGATCAACAAAGGTATCTTGGCATTTATTTGATGAAGTTGTCATTTTAGCCGGTCTTAGTGTTTTGCGATTGTAGTGAAATACCAGAGATGGCTATCTGTATAAAGAAGAAAGGTTTACCTAGCTCTAGTTTGGGGGGCAAAAGTGCAAACAATGCAGCGCAAACTCTTACAAGGGTCTCATGTATGCAGCAGTGTGGATGAGAAAATAATCATGGGTCAAGAAAGGGCACAGAGGCAGGTTGGGTGCGATCCAGCTGGAGCTTTTATACTACCCAGTGTCCCATGAGAGTATCTTACTCCCTTCAAGAGCACAGCTTTGACAATCCATAGACTTCTGGTCAGCTGACCTTCTTAAGGGGTCTTCTACTTCCCAAGGAGTTACCTTAGGGGCCAAGCCTAAGCTCTCAACTCTTGGGTGGGGTGTGTGTGTGTGTGTGTGTGTGTGTGTGTGTGTGTGTGTATGTGTGTATAGGGACAAACCACATCTGAACCACACACAGCAAATTCTTTGTGGCTTTTAAAATAAGCACAAGACCCAGTCAAGAAATGGGCATCTGAGATGAACACACACTTCTCAGGGGATGAAATTAAAGAAGCGAATAAATATATGCAAAAATGCTCCACATCACTAGCCATCCAGGAAATGCAAATTAAAACAATATTGAGATATCATCTCACCCAGAAAGAATGGCTATCATAAAGAAATCAACCAACAACAAATTTTGGAGAGGCTGTGGGGAAAAAGGAACACTTCTCCACTGCTGGTGGGAATGTAGACTGGTGCAACCATTATGAAAATCAGTATGGAGACTCCTTAGAAAACTTGGACTGGAAACTCCATTTAATCCAGCTATTCCTCTACTGGGAATTTTCCCGGAAGATCTGAAAACATCATTTCATAGTGATATATGTGTGCCTATGTTTATAGCAGCACAATTTGTGATAGCCAAATCTTAGAAAAACCAAGATGCCCATTGCCTGAGGAATGGATGAAAAAGATGTGGTATTTTTATACAATGGAGTATTACTTAGCTATAAAGAATGATAAACTTGAAGTCTTTATATTGAAGTGAATGCCACTTGAAGATATACTCATAAGTGAAATAAACCCGACCCACATGTGTAAATATCGTATAGTTTCCCTAGTATAAGAACTCAAAAGAAGAAATACAAATAGAAAGGTATAACACAAGTAAAAGGAAAGTAGGAACTCAAGGACTAACTAATTAAGAGATGGAAAGGAGACAAGCTAGGAAACATGACAGTTACAAGCCATACAGTTATATGTAGAAGATGGGCAAGGCAATGATCCTGAGAATCTCCAGAAGATTTTTGAATCTAGCAGTTAATTGGAATGATTCTC
>NW_004524614.1:2552522-2553755 GCF_000260255.1 Octodon degus | reverse complement strand
AGAGGGATTTGTTGTAATGGTGTTTGTAAATAGGATATCATGTCTGCATCTTGTACAGCAATTAACCACTAGGAAGAGAGTATGCAATGTGTTAATTATTGAAACTGTCCTACCAATTTGATTTGAAACTCTCTCATTGCTATTTGTCTCTCAATAAAATTATGGGAAAAAAGCACAAGAGTAGGTGTTTTAGTGATACTTAAGGCTATACAGGTAGCTAAATTGGGAAGGAGAACCAGCTGTTTCTAACCTCATAGCCCACATTGTTGACCAGTACACCATGGCATTTGGGTAGTCTCACAAATTCCTCCTACTTAGACTAGTTTGTTATGACTACAGAATGAATGCTAACCTTGAGACAGTATGTATGATTGAGAGTTAAATCCCATTCTAATGGAAAGGAGATTAGGGTTTAATTTAAATGTATAGCTTAGATTAAATTAGATTAGACTGAATCTCAATAATTTCACTAGTGCACATCATGACATACTTCCATAATTATTTAAAAATATTTTCAATTATAAATTAAAGTTAAAGATTTGTAAATGAGGTACAATGTTATGCTATAATTGATGAACATAATAGGTAATAGTTAAATCAAGCCAATGTATGTAATGTATCTAATATTCATAGGAAATAATAGGAAATAATGGCCAAGATCCTCACTTTGTAAACATCCTGAGATTTTTAAGGATGCTACATACAGTTTACATGATGGTTGTACTAATTTACAGTTATACAGTACAGACAAATGGAAAACAGTGTGGAGCCCCTAAAGAAATTAAAAATAGAATTATCTTATAACCAGTAAACTCTCTTCTTGGTATACCCAAAGGAAATAAAAATCACTTCCTTGCCAAGAGAGTTACTCTTCTAAGTCAATGCTGTGTTATTCACAATCACCAAGACAAATGGATAAGCCAGGGGATTTAAAAAATGGGATTTATGCATGTATATATACACATAGAATATTATCAAAAAGGAAGAAATATTGGGCTGGGAGATAGCTCAGTGGTCTAAGCACCTGCCTGGCAAACACAAGGACCCAAGTTTGATCTCCAATACCACATGCTGTGCTAGCCCCAGAACCTGGGGCAAGCCATGCTGGCCACCAAGACTGGCATGCTGATGCATGCCTGTAGCCCCAGTACTGAGGAGTCTGAGACAGGAGGATTGTTACAAGTCTGAACTGCATAGTGAGACCCTGTATCCCAGAAAAAGAGAGAGAGGGAG
>NW_004524614.1:2516990-2552232 GCF_000260255.1 Octodon degus | reverse complement strand
ACACACACACACACACACATACACATGTACACATGCACATAGAAGATATATGGGATGAAGGACTAGAGATCTGATGAGAACTCAAGTTGGTAAAATTGTATTGTGTTAAAGATTTTTAATAAATTAGTAGATTTCAGCTGTGTTAAGAACAAAGCACTTGCAAGATGAAAGCTAGTTTGCCACAGCTGTGGTTTTACGAAATATATGCATCCCATAACATCATGCTGTAAAACTCAAATGTAAACAATAAAATTTATTCAAAAAATAATATTTATATTCCTACCAATGGTGAATAATGGGGCCCTTTTATTCACAGCTAAACTTATAAGAAACACTCTCTCCAAGAGCATCCATGCAAAATTATTTCTAAGATATCTAATAATAATGATAAAGGCTAAGTTGAGACTCGGTTCAGGTCTCATTTAACCTCACATTTGAAATGGAAGGAGTAACAGTTCCCCAGGTGGAAGCAAATACTTTGGAATGTTCCTACCTCTACTAAAGCCCTAGGACCCCAATTCTATCGCTAACCAGAAGAGCCCAAGCTTCCAAACTAGGAACTCATTCCTTTCAAACACTCATTCTGTATGCAGCTCCTTTATGAGTCTGAGGACAAGTTCTAGCAGCTCTCTGCATTTCTCTCAGTCAAGCTCAAATTAGTCCCCTCTCTTGGACCCCCACTGGGCAGTCTTGGTACATCACAGAACACTGGCTGAGAAAATCGCTTTTTATTCCCTGCAAATCACCCTCCGACCTGCTACTCTGACGAGGCCTGTGCCATTATTTATTGTGGAATAAGTACTAGCTGTTGAGGGTCAATTATTCCATTGACCAGGCATTACAATAATTCCTGGTAATTAAAAGAGGTACTTATGTGAATCTGGATGCATATTGAAAGAAACATTAGTCCTTTTGTCAACTTGGCAAGCCTATTGTTCGCAGCCAGGCCCAACCAATTAACATCTTTTGCCAATCCCTGTCAGCAGGGGCTTGGAGTGAGGAGAGAAAGGGGGGTCAGTCAGATGCTAATTTAGATACAATTGTGTCAGGGTGGATTGGAGGGGCTGGCTCTGAAGAAGCCACCAGGGTTTAATGAAGCAAACAGCTTGGTCCCAGTGACCCTGCAGGGGTAATTTAAAAAAGACCCCTCTGTGTTCCCCTGCCAAGTAGCAGAGGGCCATCACAAGAAGCCCTCTTTTTAAAAAAAGACAGAAAAAGAAAAAGAAAGAAAGAAAAAAGAAGAAAAACTGAGAGAGATAATCATCCGTTTAATCTGCTCATTAAACAAACCTCTCAGGCGGACTTAACATGAATTAGCACTTCCCTAAAAAGGTAAAATGTGACATACCGCAGACAGCTCAGATCCTTTGAAAGGTCACAATTCCCTATTATAGACTCAACTGTTATTAATGTATTCATATTCGGCGATACTGAGCAGACCACCACCTTCATTCTTCGAGCAAGGCAGTATGCCTTCCGAACTGGAAAACAACACCATTTCACCAGGTCTCAGCACAGATCTAAGCACAAGCTAAATATATCGCCCAGTATTTTTCAAACACAGGAGTTAACGGACAAAAGTGAATCTGTTGTCTTCCCGTCCTGCTGTCTCCCAACACCATAAGGCTCACACATGAGGCTGAAGATGGGGCATCCCGGCTTCAGCAAGACAGCAACTTGGCTCGCAATTTCTGAAACCTTGTGTACACACGTGTTCCCAGGGTCCACTTGGTTGATAGCACCACAGCCTGGGTTCATTACTTCAAGTGGCTGAGGCCGCAGAAAAGATTCTGACTGACAGCGGTCTGGAAGGCAAACTTTCTGTGCTCACATACAAAATATCACAGGCACACAAACACCTATCACAGATCATCCAACCTTATCTGAAGGCGGCTAATTAATCTTTGTCTTTCCATTTAATCCCTGATAAGTGCTGTGAATAGGCTTGTTAGGATGGAGTTTACCATGAGGCCAGAAGACTGACTCATTCTCTAACTGGCCTCCTAGAACTTCACCTAGGAGGCTTATGTTAAGTATTATTCTAGTGAAAAAACAGCAAAGAAGGCCAATCCTGTACCATTTCAGGAATGATATTTAATATCTCTTGTCAAAAAGTACTTCATACCATAAAGAAGAAGGTGACAAATGTTTCAAAATAAGTCCACAGTGAAGCAGAAACTAGGACATCCATGTTCATAGCACTGTCACAGCAGCCAGAAGGTAGGAGCACCACAAGCGTGCAGCAACGGACAAACTGATGAAAGACAGAGACTATTTATGAGATGGATATTTAACCTCAAAAAAGAAATGAAATTATGGCACATGCTACGCATTGGAAGAACCTAAAAATCACAGTGATAAGTGAACGAAGCCAGACATAAAGGAAGGTATTTCCACTCACATGTGTTACATGGAAGAGGCAAATCCACAGGGATAGAAAGTATGGTAGAGGTTACAACCAGGATGCAATTATTGTTCAATGGGTTAAGATTTTTCTGCTGGGTACTACTAAAAATTTGTGGAGATACATGGTGGCGATAGCTATGCAGTATTATGAATGGACTAGCTGCTGCTGAGTTCTATACTTAACATGTCTAAAAATTAATGCAAATAAAATAGCACATGGATTAAATAAAATATGACATGCATAAAATACAGCAACTATTTTACAGCTACATTACTTTAGGAATTCATATCATTAAGTTGTTGAAATGATTACCTTGAAATAATTTAATTAATTATTTAATTTAATAATTACACCCATGCAACCATTATGTACATCAATCGTGTTCGAAGAAATATAGAAAAAAAGTCAAAAAGGAAAAAAAATACACATTCAGGATTCTCCTTTTCAAGGAAGTAAGTGTTAGAAAATGAAGTAATCAATTGCAAGTACCTTTATAGGGCTTATTTGGAGTAAATAAAGATTTACTCTATAGATATTAATTGGCAGATTAAAAATCCCCAACATTTAAAGTATTCATCTTGAAATCTGAAAATTTAGCACCAAGATTGAAAGCCATGACAAATTTAATTTTTTTTTATATTTCTTACTGGTGTTTGTTTCTCTTGTCACCCAAATAGTATTTACCACATGACAGACTTGCCATCCAAAAGTTAAACATCGCTTTCCACAATGGCCTAAATTGCAGGGTCAACTGGCCTCAGAGCAAACAGGCTAGGAAACAAATGCTGTTGAAGTAACTGGAACCAGGGTCAGCCTTGCATGGAAGAGCCCTCCATCTGAAGTTAACTTCTTCTGAAGAAAGCAGCAGTCAGTTGGTATTTTCAATGTTTTCTTGTTTGGAACTCATGCCTGAACAGTAAGTCATGTCAGCTTTGGCTCAGCTCCCTTGAGGCCTGAACCAAGCGAAGCCTGAAGTCACCATTCAGCAACTGCAGCAGCCGTGGGGCGTCTGGAATTTGAGTGCGCTGAGCCCAAAAGCCAAGCAGCTGTCATGGAATGCTGTTACAAGACACCTACTAGGGATGCTGGGCCTCAAGGACACCCCTGTCTCTTCTAAGTAGGGAGGACAATCGCTGCTTCACGACTTTCACACAAGACAAAAAGCTGAAAAGATGAAAGCATCTCAGAACAGTGCAAGGACTGACTAATTGGGAAATTCTGGACAAGATGGGCTTGACGAGCACTGTTCAGCGCACATCAGTCCTGGGGACCACAGACTTCACGTGCTCACACCAGAGCCGCACACATGGTGAGCACAAACTGATTACTGACTCACAGAAACCATAGCGACTGTCTGCTTAAAAGCCTGCTGTAACTGAGCAGGAGCAGGGCAAGTGCGTCTCTGGAGAAGACCAGGCGGCCCTGACAGGCTACACTTACATGAGGCTTCTGAGATTTGTCTCAAATGATATTTATTTTAATTATTTCACTTTTAAATCATCTGGAAGAGGAGATACTGTACCACAGGGCCCATTTGTCATCACTGAGCCTTTATCTGGGGGAAAAAAATACCTGTCAAGGATACCAAAATAAGCCAGTCTTAAAATGAAATAGTACACAATGAGACACCTTAATTCCTGAAAAGAACCTTCAAGATCCTGCTTCCAGGGACTGGAGATGTAGCTCACTGGTAGTACATATACTTACAGACCTCAATATCCTGGGTTTAATACTCAGGACCAAGAATACCCCCACAAAAACCAAAACAAACACTACTATGTTGAGCAAGCATTATTTCTTCACGATTTGTTCCACCACAGAATTGTAAGAAGATTTCTTTTTTACTTTATATTCTATTGTCTTTTTTCTAGAATGCAGTACAGTGTTTGATAGTTAAAAGCATAAGATTCTAGTCTTGGAATAGAAACAAAATTGAAAGGAAAAATAATCACAGTGGTCTGAGGAGAAGAGCTATGAACAAAGACTGTGAAGGCAAAATGAAGTGGAACAGAAAGATAGAAACAATATAATCTCATTCATTATGTGGAAGCTAAAAAAAAATGTTAGGGCAGTTGAGAGTAGAAATAGAGTTAATAGAGCCCAGCTGAGTAGGGAAGAATGGGAAGAGGCTGGTCACTGGGCACCATGTTATACCCACTGGAGCCCATAGGAGGAATAATGCTTGGTATTGTACTGCAGACAAGGGTGACCGTGGTTAAACATAATGTCTATTTAAGAAGAGCTGAGAGACTTTGCATGTTCTTACCATGAAGAAATAGACATGTTTGAAGTGAAGGATACTCTAATCATCCCACATCAAAACATTACATTGTACGCCATAAATATATACACTTTTTTTTAATTGACAAAAAAACTTAAAAAGTCCTAAAGAAGCCAAGAATCCTAATAATTTTTGGCAAATAGTTGTTATCCAACTAGGCATTGAATTTTAATTCAATTCCACTTCAAAGCTATCATTGCTGGAATACAAAAATATGGCAATTCCTTTCACATTTTCTGAGTCTTCACTGCTCATTAGTGTAACATATTCATTAAGATCTTCTGTTCCAAGGGGCTGGGAAGATGGCTCAATAGAATAAGTGCTTACCTGGCAAGCACAAGGGCCTGAGTTCGTCCCTGGTTCACCAGAAAAAAAACAAGAAAGATCTTCTGTTCTAGTCATTGAGTTCATCACATGGAGGAGCTGAACAAGATCTATGACCTCATCATGGCTCTGTCCCAGGGCTCTTGGCTGACTTAATGAGGTCATACTAGAAACCAGGATGCCTATCCCGACAGTCTCATCTTGTGACTCAATAACTGGGCAGAAGCAAGAGAAGCCACAAGAGTAGGTCATAATGCCAGAGGAAGAAGGGTAGAAACAAGACAAGAGGAGAAGAGAGTAGGTGAGAGCATCTCATAAGGATGAACAGAAGCCTTCATTTGAAGGCAGGCAAGAGGGAAGCTCCCATCACCAGGTTGCTGTGGGGTGCCAGAGTCAGTAGGGCAATGGGCCCAGGAGGCATCTGCAGATTGGGAAGGGACAGCTAATGTTCTTTTCTTTTTTAAAATAAAAAAGAATACAAAATAGTAATAATAATGGAAAAACCAGCATTAGAAATGATACAAAATTTCACTAAGCAAAGTAATAGGAATTCAATAATGGTTGCTGTATTGCATGTTATCTTTAAATTAGTTGCTTAGATTACCAGAAATAAACATGCAAAATTAGTTTAAAACAAAACAAAATAACAACAGAAACATTATAATGAAGTACAAAGAAAAAAATAAGAATAAAAAGAAAAACATCTTAAGCATTAACTGCTCCTTTCAAAAGATCAGCAGAATCGGCAGTACAATTATCCAAATTATCCTGCGTATATAAATACAAATATCTTTCTCCTTTCTTTGTCAGGGCTAGGTAATCCTGAGAGACAAATACAGAGGCCTGTTCTGATCTTGATCAGACAGACATAATGACCAATGGCTTCTCTCTCTCTCTCTCTCTCTCTCTCTCTCTCTCTCTCTCTCTCTCTCTCCTTGGTACAGGGGATTGAACTCCAGACCTTGTGCTTGCCAGCAGGCACTTAAGCTATCTTCCTGGCCAGACCACTGCCTTTCTTGAAAGTCAAGGTTATAGTTTTAATTCAGGAAACCAAAGGCAGGCAGGAAGGAAAAAACAGAGGACATGGAAGGTGAATGCCAGGAGGAGCAGGAGAAAGTCAATGGCCTATGAAGAAAGAGTGGGTGTGAAGAGAAATTAATGGAGTTGAGAGATGACCAAGACTTAGGACTCTGGAGTCAGAAGATGAAGGCTAAGAAAAGGGAACTGTGTAAAAGAGGCAAGGTAGATGTAATGTTTGATACACTATGTCAACTTAAGAAGTTTAGAAGTCTAAATTAGCCACTCGCAGGGGATCAGGATGCTCAGTTTATAAACACCCTTATCCTGTGCAAGAGGAGGGCAGGGAGATGGTGTGAGTGCTGCACCTGCCAGCCCTGGGGGTGGTAGCCTGCTTACAGTATAAGGCAGTGAAAGAGGTTTGCTCTTGCTCTCTCCTCCTGTTGCTTTTGCTATCTTCTGCCACCTTGAATTTCTGCCCCCACCATGCCACCCTGTCTCGGAGCCAGCTGAGTATGGACTGAAATCTCCACCAACTGTGAGCTGAATAAACCTTTCCTTCCTTAATTTTGAGTGTCGGGTATTTTGCTTCATCAATGGGAGAAAAGCAACCAAGACAGAAGAGAAAAGATGAGTTTTAGACATAGAATTTAAGGTAAAGACAGCACATTCAGGGCACAGGAGGCAAACACTGGTGGTGCTAGAATAAAAATTGCAGAGTTGTGATAAGTGTACTGTATTTTAATAATTTGCTAGATATTGAGGATACAGTTCTCATTATGCTTTGGGGGTGTAGGAGGTAATAACAGTCAGAAGTGAGAATAGCAAATGTAATTTTTTACAGACAGGATAGAAGATATGCTGCAAAACCAACTGTGAATCATGGGGAGGGTGTGGAGAGAAGGAGTGTGTAAGGGAACCTTAGACCCAAACACTGACATTTAAATCAGCCATGAACAGCCTACCCGATAGAACCTGGGAAGGAAGCATTTTAGAAAAAGGAATGTCTGTGGAAGGGTAGGTAAAGGCACAAAGCAACATAGCACACTAGGAAGGGCAAATGCTTCCCCAGGTAGCAAGAGGGAACGGCAGATTAGTGGCAGGTTTTTTGTTTGTTTTGAGACAGGGTCTTGCTCTGCAGTCCAGACTAGCTTAGGGCTTGTTCTATAGCCCAGGTTGGTCTTGAGCTCACAGTTTTCCGGCCTCGCTTCCTCAGAACTGGGATCAGAAACATGAGCCACCACACGGAGCTTGAGCACTAGGTCTTGAAGCTGAAATGGTCCCCAGAAGCCGAATCAGTGCAAGGTCTTGAATGTCACACTGGAGAACCTGAGCATGACTTTATTAGAAAATCGAGCCACAGAGTCTTTACGCTGGGATTCCATGCTCAGAGAGTTTAAGAAATTTCTCAAGCTGGTGAGCCAGTAGATTACTGGGAACCCTGTAAAAGTTAATCAAACTTGTAGACTGTCTGTGCTGAGGCTCTGATTCCATAGGTCTGAGGAAGAATTTGCACAAGTGTGCTTTAAATGTTCAGCAGCTGATTGCCATTCATTTCTTTCCAAATTACTTTTAGTTTCTATTAATATAAACTGAGGAGTCAACTGTAAAAAAGGTCAAAATTACATCTTCATACAGCTTATTCATTTCATAAATATATGTAGTAAAACAGGAAAAAAAAAAGGCAACTTACAGCTATCCCCTTCTATCTACATGAGATACATCTTAAGAGTTCCAGTGGCTGGCTGAAACAGCAAAGTGCCAAATCCTACATACATATGACTTTCCTATGTATCTTGTAGGCTTGCCACATAATACCAGAGTACATCTGTCATGTCATGTATTTTACCCCATTACCTCCTGTCTGTGTGCTTTGAGTCCATTACTGAGTGAAATAAGGCTTACTTGAATATAAGCACTGTGACAGTTAATAATACTGGAGGCCACTAACTAAGCAAATAATGGGCAGGTAGCACATACAACATGGATACACTGGACAAAGGCGTGATTCACATGCAGCAGGATTTCATATTGCTAGTTGGAATGGCCAACAATTTAAAATTTATGAAGTTTTATTTTTGGAGATTTTTATTTAATATTTTTGGATCATGTTTGATCATGGGTAACTTAAACCAAAGAAACAGAAACTGGATAAGGGGTGATAGCTGCATGCAGTATACTCAATAAGAGATCCTATGGAAGTAAACATGAGATCTGTGTGTGTGTGTGTGTGTGTGTGTGTGTGTGCGTGTGTGTGCAGGTTATCATGACCATCAGGAAGTGAAGTGTTGACAAGTTGAGTGATGAATTAGAGGAAGTGAAGATTTCTGATGAAGAGACTGGTGTCACAGGGAAGCACAAGTTCAAAAATTGAAGACAGAACTTGTCTTGCATGTTTAGCAAAAGCAATGAGGGGTATATAAGGAAGGCTATTGCTGGGGGTGACTATGAATGGTCTGAGCCTCTGAAGTGAGTTATACGCTCCATGAGGCCTGACACCACTGCAGATTTCTCAGTAGACAACTGATTGACATGAGTGTCTTAGGTTCCAAAATGATCTCCCAAGGTGAGAAAGACTTAAAGGGGCTTGGGTAGATAACAGGAGGGGTTAGTGGGAAATCAGAGAGGGACTCTGGACACTGACTGTTGGAAGTGCTGAGGTGAAAGGAAGAAAAGTGAGGTAGCCAGCCCAGCTGGGAGTCTATTGCTATAGAAGGGAAGCACCAGGAAAGGCAATACCTAAAGGCAACAGCCCAGATGAAACGGCCATACTGGGGGGCCATACTTGCCTATGGGATAAGCTAAGAAGGTGTAGGATTAAAACTAAGACAAGATTTATAGCAGAGAAACAAGCTCCTGTCTCCTTTGTCCCTCCACCCAGATGCATGTATTTGCACACAAGTGTGTGTGTGTGTGTGTGTGTGTGTGTGTGTGTGTGTGTTGGTGCTGTACATAGTCTGTATTTTGATATGTTGATTTTCAGGGGCCCAGAGATCAGAGCTGGGCAGGAAAAAATTATCTGCTGAATAAGTCATAAATTTATTTCATAATAATGGGCTTGAGGTTCAGGATGGTGTCTGCACTGGACATGGGACCTGGAGCAGTGATTGGAAGGAGAGGGTCAGCAGACAGGGAAGTCCTATACCCAGGGTCATTCACACTTAAGGGTGAGCAGAGGGAGAAGGACAGCATATTGTGAGATGTCCCTGCTCCCCTGCACACACTTAATGAGCAGTACCACACATTTTTTAATACATGGATGCTGCTGCAGTGATGCGACCTGGAGTTCCAAGTGGAGTGATACGATTGTTTCACATACTATGTATGGTCTAAAGTGTAAACAGCAGATGCCTAATATTATATTCTTTTCTTACCAGAGATGATTCTTCTCTGAGTGGAAGCTAGATGGCTTACTTGAAAAATAGCAGTCATTTGGATAAATAACCCATCCTGCTTATACACAGAAATACCCATTTTCCCCACAAAACTTTGAGCAGGGGCAGAAGATATAACTAAAGCTTCACTGTATGAGCCAGAGAACGTCTGCCGACTGTAATTTCACGTGCTGTTTGAAATGCAGAGATGGAAGTAAGGGAAACCATTTCCTGTAGATCTGTTTAACAATCTTCCATTCCTTTCCTGCTCAGTGAAGTTTTTCACTGTGCCTTTAAAATCCCACCCTCTTATTCCATTTGATGGCAAAAAGAAAATACAAGCATTTATTTTATATAACTACTGGGGCTGGTTCCTTAATAGATCTCAAATCAAAGTTAATGTAACTCAATTGCAGTCATTTAGTTCTACTTAGGCATCTTCAAATGTGCCCATATTCATGTGCTGCAGAGATGTTATTTTTGTTCAATCATCTTGCTATGCATATTAAAAAGAAGCCTTTCCCTTGAGCATCCGGTGATGATCTGTTGTCAAAATGAGCAATGATCATTTACAGATAATCGCCGCATCCTGTTTAGAGAGTTTCCAAGCCAAGAGACGAGAAGAAGCCTCCATGGTTTTCTTAGCTTAGCTAATAAGCTCTGGACTGAAACCTAATATAGCTTTGAAACTTCAGCCTTCCATAGTAGCTTCTTTGTTATCAACACTAATTTAAGGCATGCCCTCTTCTCCCTCTCTGAAACTGATCTCCGCAACTCTCCTCTCCTGCTTCTATGTATATACGAATAAATAGAAATGTAGACATATAATTAAAATCTTTGTTGTCCTTTCTAGCTAACTTAATTCTCCTTAAAAGTCACAAATTGGAGCTGTGGCTATAACTGATGTAATGCTTGCCTAGTGTTTGTGCTGGGGATGTAACTAATGTAACACTTGCCTAGCAAGCATGAGGTTCTGAATTTTATCCCCAGTACCACAAGGACAAAAAATCAAATACAATAGCATGCGTATAATATAGCTATAAGTATCACTGAATATTAAAATATACCTCTGTAAGCATCAAATTTAGATTATTTTAAAGACATACAGATACCTCTGATGATTCCTATTTCCAAGTACTACAAGCAATATTTCTTTCACCTGAATATAAGCTTTTCCTTACTTAGGAAAAATTCTCAATCCCACAAAACCCCTGAGGCTCTATCAGTTCAGTCCATTTTTTCTCTCTTTTTCATATCAACTCTACTTTCCTTACTAACAACTGCACTTGAAAAAACCATGACCCAACCTTATCCATCAGCCACTTCAGTACCACCCAGGTTGCAGCAGTGGACTCCAGGTGTGGTCTCTTCAGGATCTCTCCCCAGTCTCACTCACTCTCACCTGAACCAGCTGCTCTGCAGCTTGCACATCATCTCTACCTCCACAATGAGGTCATGATGGGGCATTAGTGGCTTTATAAGAAGAGGGTTACAAACTCAAATGAGCACACATGCCGTGTCTCACCATGTGATGTCTGCCATGTTGTGGTGCAGTAGGAGGCCCCGCCAGAGACTAAGCTGATAGTGTGTCAGGATCTTGAGCTTTCCAGCTTCTAGAACTATGAGCCAAAATAAACTTTCATTCTTTATAAGTTACCCAGTGTTAGATATTCTGTTATAACTGCAAAACTGGACTAAGGCTACACATTTTAATTCTAGAATGAGCCACACTTTAGATGTTCCTTTATATCAAATGGGGAGTTAGTACTTTCTCCCACCTAGAGTTAAACTCCATGATTTTTACTAGTGCTCTTGATCTTCTGTGCATTCCTACACAGTACCTGCCATGGCTGGAGTGGAGGTGTTGATTTTGAACACTCCTTCTCCTTTTGGGGTTCCATCCTAGCAAATGGATCTACTATCACCTCAACTCTCCTTAGCTGAGGCCAATACTCCACATGGTGTCTTGGATTCTTCTCTTTCACTGAGCTCTTAATCTAATCCAGGTACACACTCTGAATACAACCATTTCCCTCAACTCTACCCATTATTCTACTCTGAGTTCTTTATTCTTGAAGCTAGTCTCCCTGCCATTGTACCACCTGTTCCTTACACAGCAGGATGGATTTTCTTTTCTTTTCTTCTCTTGTCTTTTCCTTTCCTTTCTTTTCTTTTCTCCTTTTCTTCCCTCTCCCCCCTTACTTGGTGGTGTTTTATCCAGGGTTTCATTCACGCTAGGTAAACACTCTACCATTTGTATTTCCAACTCAGGATGATCTTTTACAATGCACATCCTGCTTAAAACTCTCCAAAGAACATCTGCCCCCTTAGAGTAAATTTCATATCCTGTTCTTTACAAAGACCTCCATGGTCCAGCCACTATGGACCACTCTGTTCTTTCTCTTTCTGCCACCTTTCTCCCATGCTCATACATGGCTGTCCACTGCACAGGGCTCAGCACACACCATACTCCACATCCTCTGCACCACAGGCTCTGCTCCTCACTCAGCACTCTGTTAAGACGGAGGCTGCGAGAAGCCTCCATGACCCTGTCATCTGGAGGATGACAGGATTTCCTGTTTGCTTAATACTCATTTACATTTGTCTGACTTCTCTAGAAAGGGTGGCTTGTGAGAACAAGGGCCTCAGTCTGCCTGGCTAGCACAGTGCCTGTATCTGTCAGCACACATGAATTTGTGTTGTATGACTAAATTATAGAAATTCTGATAGTGTTCCCAAGTGACAGGTCCATTGTATCAAGTGGGACAGTTGATAATATGAAGTGAGAAAAATTCTGAATGTGTTACTTACTAAGAAATTATAAGGGAAGTAAACCAGACACTTTCCTGGATTATCTGATAAAGGCCTTACTAGATGGGGTCCCATAGTTTCTATTTGTTAGGCATACCCAGCTTGGGAGCCTAATGAATTGTAGTATGTCTATCATAAAGGTAAAAAATGCAGCTCCTGCTTATTCCTGATTGCAAGGGCATATTGGTGGTCTACTGGGAGTTTTCTTGGCTCTATGGAACCCTGAATTGTGGCCTGGGAATTGAGGCAGGCATCTATGCTTGCCAGTAATAACCTCACTAACTTACATTAAGCTAACATTTGATTGATACATCCAATATGTTTGGTGAGAATAGTCCAAAACTGTTACCCCCTGCTAACAGTTGGACTTAACTTTAAATGCTTTCAGTTCTGGATATTCTTTGAAGAGTACTGTCAGGAATTATCAAATCATGCAGTCCTCTTCTTTATGCAAAAAACAATCATGAACATAAAACCCAACCTCTGCCTCATACAAAGGCAGTGGACCTTGTGGTCTGACACAAGTAAGCTGTGTCATCAAATGGGTTCTGGCGGATGACAGCCGTCCAGGACAATGCTCCCAGCCATGAGGTAAAGCAATATGCATAGATCCTCAGGGGGCCTGAATGATATGGTAGGAAAAGAGAAAAGCCAATAGGGTGTTGAGGGGAGGAGAGAAAGGCGATTTCCTTTTGTTGTTTCCCTTGTCTTTTAACTTTTTTCATAGCCATCAAGAAAATTCCACTCCTAAAGTGAAATTGGCATCATTCTGCACCAAGATGGGCTCTGGCCTGTGAGCACGCAAACTGACCCCACCTACCAACATGGATAAATAGACCATCATAGCCAAGTGCTTATCTTTTTTTAAGCCATGAAGTCTGAGAATTGGGCAAACAAAAATTACTAGTCCATTCAAGTTGTTAAGTATGTTACCTTGAGTTTTTTTAAAAGAAGTGTTCAGAAAACTTCTTTGCTCTTTTTGCTCTATGTCTTTCTTGAGAACAGGACACTTCTGCTTTTTTTTTTTTTTTGTAGTGAAACACATATATATTTAACCGTAGAGGCAGAAACTAGCACATACCTTCAACACTACTTAGAATATGTTTCCTAGAGCCACAGAAATGCATGGATGGGTATGGTTCTGATTTAAGAAAAAAACTCATTTCTAGTCCTTTCTTTCTTTCTTTTTTTTTTTTGTGTGGAACTGGGTATTGAACTCAGGCCCCTCCACTTGACAGGCAAGTGCTTATTCTACTGAGCTATCTCCCTGGTTCCACTAGCCCTTTCTGAACACTTACGTATACTCTCCATGATCACTTTTCAGGGGGCATGGCTTTTCCCCTGGGAAGACATGCCTCTGGGAAGCTGAGGCAGGAGGATAGCAAGTTCATGCTTAGCCTTAGCAACTTACTGAGTTACAGAGACCTGACTCAAAATAAACTGTAAGAAAAAGGCTAGAGATAAAGCTCAATGCAAAGACCTGGGGTTCAAGCTCAGTAGGCCACCCTCAAAAACAAAGCAAAACAAAAATAAAGCAAAACAGAACAACCAGTAAGAAATAACCAATGTGCATTGAAGAAAACCCCAGGTAACTAAAACTGAGAACAACGAAGAGTGTCCAGTGAAGCACATTTTTGTTAAAAAGACTAAATCTCTGAGACAGCAGAGCCTGCATTTGCAACTTCCATTTGCCTTTCTGGAGTCAACTTAAAAAAAAGAAGCAGGGTACACCTAGAGTCATATGAGGCTCATTTCCTAATCCGTAGCCCGATGGGGAGCTTGCGGCCCATCACAAAACTGTGCTCTTTATCACTACAGACCCTCCGTTTTGGAGCTCTGCTGACTTGTAAAAATGTGTTCCAGGTTGTAACAAGGCAAATATGACTTAACCTGAGAGTAATGCTTAAAACAAATTTCATAACATCTGCCATGTCATTTTTAAACAATACCTTCTGTTCCCCAGAACTTAAACACAGCTTTATTTTTAAAACTTAAGTTTCATAGGCTTTTCTTTAGCTATATGGAATATTCACTCTTGGCAATAAAATGCTTCTAGTAGGGGAAAAAATGTTCCTAATGTTTTGGCATGTCTACTCCATGGGCTCATGCTCCAAATTAGTTTGTTCCACAAGAATATAGACAATTATTCTGTACATTATCATCTTAAGAACCAAAATACATTTCTACAAGAAGTCTGAAAGATTAATTAAAAATGGACCAAATAATGTTGTGTGTGTTTTGGGGGGGGGGGTCTGTTGCTCACCAAGACAGAAGGACATATATTAAGGAGAGAAAAGAGGCACATTCATTATTCTCCCAATATATCCTTCTGTTTTACTATTCTGTTGTTGCTGATACAAAATATCTGAAGCCCCAAATTAGGGAAGAAAAGGTTTATTTAACTCACAGTTTGTGGAGGTTTCAGCATATAATCAGCTGGCTCCAAAGCAGGGTGGCATGGCACAGGGGCAATAGTTCATGGCAGCAAAAGACAATAAAAGTGTAAGAGCAAAAAGGGAGGAGCAGCAAGAACAAGCCCATTTCCCTCCCTTGTGCTGTCTATAAGCTACCACCACCAGGGCAGGTGCAGCGTTCATACCCATAATCCAAGCCTTCGACCATGAATGAAATATAAACTCTAGAAGCTCACCCCATGACTGCAAGAGGATTCGGGGGGACATCTAGACACAAACCATACAATCTTTGGAGAATATTTCTTGAGAATAAAATCCTAAAGATGAACATAGACATTATGAAGAGACTTTAACTGATGTGAGCATGTTTTTCATCCATCTGAGAGTTATGGCTTTTATCAAGATGTCTCCCCCAAAGCCCCATGTGCTCATAGATGGGGTTTTTCAATGCTGGCTGGTTCTAGGGTATGTGATGGTGGGATTAAGAGTGTGTGGGACTAGATTAGTCCACTGATTAGTTTAGTACAGTTCTGGGTGTGGATAATGGGAGGGTCCATGCAGGGATGGGTGGCACACACAAAAGGCTTGCAGTCTGGGTTAAAAGAGAAAGGGAGGCTTGCCACTTCTGCTTCCTGCCTGCTCTGGCAAGGACTTCTCCCCTACGTTGTCCCTCTGCCACATCACCCTTCTTCAAGGCCAACTGACTGCGTAAACAAACCTCTATAAAATAAACTTTCTTCCTTGAAGTTGTGGGTGTCAGGTATTTTGTCCCAGCAGTGAGGAAGAAACTAAGACACTGAGATTTATTACATAGACATCAGGATTTTAAAGAGATACAAAAAATGAAAAAGATCTCTCCCCACTGTCAGAGCAGCTTTCCCTCTGCATACATGAGGTTGGGCACAAGATACCCTGGGGATGCAGAGCTTTAAGGATGCCCAAGTCCCTCATGTGTATAGTGTTTATGTACAACCTATGCACATTCTCCGGTATACTTTAAACAATCTCTAATGACTTATAATACAGTGTCATACAATGTAAGTGCTATAGAAAAAAGTTGTTTTATTGTATTATTTAGGGAATAATAACAAGAATAGTCTATAGATATTTAGTAAAGATGCAGTTTTTCTTTTTCCAAATACTTTTGTTCTGTGATGAGTGAATCTATCAGTGGAAGACTTGTGGATACAGACACAGAGGGACAACTATAAATCAAGCTGCAAGTGACTATAAATATTTTACTAAAGATATATATTTGGAAGTTGTTAGTTTTTAATTGGAACTTTTGGTAGATAGGCTTTTCAGTGTTGTTGTGGCAATCTCAAGGTATTTCACCTTGACCTTAATGTATGGAAATTTGAAATTGTTTCAAACATATTTTTTTTTCAAACATACTTTGAAACTAGAAGGAAATTAAATTAAAATTTAAAAACAGTGATTGAGGGAAGGACCCTTCAGATCAATGATATTTAAGGAACAGGCAATGGAGTAGAACAAACAATTGAAATATTGGTGAAATTACTATTAGTAGGAAAGAATTATGTTTTAGGGGCCAGGGAAATGGCTCAGTGGAATAAGCACTTCCCTAGCAAGCGCAAGGGTCTGAGTTCAATCCCCGGTTCTGCCAAAAAAAAAATATGTTTTAGAAGCAAAAACCAGAATTTTGAGAAGGAAAGGTACTCAGGCAAATAAAGGCTACCAGGAGATCAACCATCATGAAGGTGAAGCAGTTGCTGCATTGAGGAGGGAGGGTGTGGAAGTGATATTGACAACATCCAATAGGAAAAGGGCTAAGGTCTGCATAAAAATCAACATCAAGCCAAAAGTAATAGTCTTTCTTAGAGAACACTTCATTAATCTCTCATCAGGCATGCAGTAATTATGAGTGGAGTTATGACAGACCACCCTGCAGTGTTCTTTAAAGAACAGTGGAATTATTTCTTAGTCTTTCTGCCAAAGGTTATGGTTTGTGTCTAGTTGATTTTCCAAAGCCTCATGCAGTCACTGGGGAGGCTTCTAGAGTTTGTGATCAATTTATGAACCAATGTGAGGGTTATGGGTGTGAGTGCTACACCCGCCCTGGGGCAGATAATCTGCATACAAATGTAAGGAAGGGAGAGAGGCTTGCTGACCCCCGAAGCTGCTGTGCCTCCCTTTGTTCTTGGCTGTTTTCCATCACCATCAACTGCTGCCCTCTTCTGTGTGACATTCTGCCTTGGAGCTAGCCAAGTATGGACTGAAACCTCCAGAAATTGTGAGCAAAATAAACCTTTCCTTCCTTTACTTTGGGTGTTTTATCCCAGCAATGAGAGAAAAGTAACCAAGACATCAAGGAACAAAGATAAAATGATTTAAATAAAACTTAAGGAATCCTTTACCAAGGTTAGTAGTACTGGCTGTGGGTGGAGATGATTCATGCACATTACATCTATCACGCACTTTATGTCTATTATCATCCTATTGCAGCACATAAAGAAGGAACTATATAAATCAGCATAATTCAGAGCCAGTGGGAGCCCTGGACTTATTTTTCTACAAACTAATGGTTCTACTTGGGGATGATGCAGACAGTGGTACCCAAAATACATTGTTTACGTTGAATCTACCCCATAATCTCATTTTGGTATCTCACTGCAGAGAACCATGCTGCACAAAGGTAGGATGCTGGAAATGGAAGGATGCTTTCCAGTGTTTTGTGGCATATTAACACCATTTTGTAGGATATGATTAAGTTGCCTATTAATAGATATTAAAATTTAATGTCAGGATACTCCATTTTGACTTTGATCCAAAATGTATGGAGATTTGAAGTGGTGCAGATATATATTTTTAAGGCCATCATCCTTTGCAATCTCAAGCAGTTGATCCTTTTTTAGAATGGACAAGGGTGAATTACCTGGTGTATCCACAAATGGGTCATGGGTATGTTACTTCACATTTGGGAAGTCCTTTATGGTCAAGAATTAAAACTCAAACTCTTTCAAAAGTTGATATAGCTGGCCAAGCAGGGGAAAACAAGGCTCTAGTGAAGTTTCTTAAAAAATTTCTTCTAATGCTTGAAATATGTCAAAAACCCCACCATTCACTTATTTCCCCCATAATTTCAGTTTGGCTTTGAATGGAGCCACTTCTTCTGCATTCAAAATTGTACAGAGCTGTCAGTCTCCCCTGAAGTGACTGACTGAGTTTGCTCAGCAGGTTGAATATGCCAATGGATAAGTACATTTTTTGACCCATTCTGTGTCACTGAAATGTGTTACCACTGGTAGGTGTTTTTCTAAAAAGAAGTCTCACATGTGTGAAAGCTGAGAGTTGCACAGAGAGATGAGCTAAGGGAGGATACTTTAATGTGGAGATAATTTAGTCCTACCCTACAACACGGTAAGTTAAGGTAACATTTTTTGCTAGCCAGCCTTTCTCTGGACTCACATTCAGAAACAACCCTTTTGACCTCCCCAGCTATCTCCCCAGTCCCTCTTTTGTTTTTGAAAAAAATAATTGGTACAGATTTTCATTAAGTTACCCAGCTGGCCTTGAACTTGTAATCTTCTTTTCCTAAGTACTGCAATTATAGATACCTAAGCAAGAAAGCTGACCTAAGCAAGAAAGCTGTTCAGTCATGGCAGTCACTGTCTCTATGTACTGACACAAAATGACTGGCTCAGCTTTTCTGCTATGTAATCATTCAGAGATTTGCATAGTTCTGAAGCTGTGGTGTTGGCAGGTAACCACAGTGCACATAGCACATCCTCATGGGCATCTTCCTGTGAAATGTGCCACACAAAAGCAAGTGTTGTCGTCTTGTTGTCAACATCAGTAGACTCATCAGCCTAGACTGCAAACCACAGTGACTCACTAATCCTCTTTAATAATTGAGTCAGTATCCTCTGCTGTTTCCTTAGTTCATCTCATTCGTTTGCTAGCTGAAAGAGGAACATGTGCTACCTTATGAACTGCAGCTCTTCTAGCAGTTTACAACAAAGGTCCTTAAGAGATGGCAAGAGCAACTGTTCAACAGCAGTAAAGGGCTTCTTAGCTTTAGCAATGTGGTCAGCCACTAAGAAGGATGCTGTTAGTGCAGACAAATTTGATGAAGTGGTGGCCTTCAATAATTGCTTGTGTTCTTTATGTTTATGTTCTTCTTTGTAAAAATGCCAAAGGCTTGTCTTTAATACAGGTTGTTTGGTCTTCATGAGGCAAGGTAATTTTGAAGGTTTTGTGGCTTCTTGGATAGCCAGTCACCGCATATCATATAATCTGAGTTTGGAGAATGTTATGGTTTGTGTCTGGATGTTCCTCCAAAGCCTCATTAGGTCCTGGGGGGTAGGTTTTTTTGGAGGTGGCTGAATCAAGAATTTGTTATTGGCTCATGGTCCAATGCTGGGATTAAGGGTGTGAGTGCTACACTTGCCCTAGGGTGGGTAGCCTGCATACAATATATGGGAAGAAGAAAGTGCTGCTCACTCTCTCTTCCTTTTATGTTCATTGCTTTGGCTGTCCTCCACCACCATGAATTATTTCCCCTCTGCTTACTCACCCGGCCTCCTTCTGAGATAGAATGAAACCTCTACAAATGTGAGCTAAATAAACTTTTCTCTCTTTAACTTTGGTTGTCAGGTATTTTGTCCCAGCAATGAAAAAAATAACTAAGACAGAGAATATGAGTCACCACTCTGGGTATTTTCTTTGAAATGCAGCTTTCTTTTGTTGGAGTCTTCTGCCATCTCATCCCTGGGTCCTTCCTTGTGAAAGAAACCCTCAATGATGTCTGTTCTTTACTCACCTTGCCCATGGTTAGCTTGTGGGTTTAACAAAACTATGACTGAGGCAAGGGCACATTGTGAAAAAGAGGTATGGACGAAAGTGGTAAATAAAATAATAAGCATGTCATACATGGACTAAAATAAGTGTTGGTTTCAGATGTTAAGCCTGCCACCAGATGCAGCTATACAATTGAAGTATCTCAATTCACCACTATGAATCCTGCTGTCAATAAAGTTAAATTGTCACTTGATAAAGTTTTAATACATCTGAGAGTAACCAATTTATTATGCTCTCTGTGGAGTCAAACCTCTCTGCCAACATTAACCTGTATTTGTAGTTGCTCCCCCGGGCTGGCATCACTGCCTGAGCTCCTGTTCAGATCATCAGGCTTTAGATTCTCCTTGTTTTGCTTTGTTTCAGACAGGATCTTGCTATGTAGTTCATGCTGGCCTTGAATTCAGTATGTAGGCAGGCTAGCCTCGAACTCATGGCAATCCTCTTGCCTCAGCCTCCTGAATACTGGGACTACAGGCATGTGTTACAATGCCTAGTCAGAAAACTTCTTTTTTTTTGTCCTGTAAGTTCCATTATTTGCTTGTGTCTCTGTCTCAAAGAGACTCATTCTTGTCTCTTTGCTCACACTTTCTTGTTCAGTGGTAGTGAAGCTCAAACCCAGAGCTTGTAAATACCAGGCACATATTCTACTCAACGTCTTATAAATGGCATTAGTAAGTACATCCCCAGCCCCTCTTTTTTTTTTTTTTGAACTGGGGATTGATCTCAGGCCCTTGTGCATGCCAGGCAAGTGCTTATTCTACTGAGCTATCGCCCCCATCCCTCCTCTTTTGTTTTTGAAAACAAAATTGATATAGATTTTCACTAAGTTACTCAGCTGGCCTTGAACTTGTAACCTTCTTCTCCTAAGCGCTGCAATTATAGATACATATCATCATGCCTGGCTCTCAGCTCCTGTTGATCCATTCTCAATGGGTAATGCCATCTACTTCCATGATCTTAAATACCACACACAGTGATAGTTTCTAGTTTGCTAGGCTTAAAATGAAGTTTTTAGGTTATCTATTGCATAAGTAGTCAAGTAAAGAATTTATTGAAAACTAGTTCTTTGGGATTCAAAAGCATATTGATAGAAACAATTATTATTATTGGTTTATTAAAAAAGCCCAACTGAGAACTCTCAACAGACAAAGAAAAATTAAAAAAGAGAATTATTAAAAGCTTAGCAGCTTCTGGTTGGAGATAGCAAACAGCCCCAGGCTCAGAGCACTGCTTTTGGAAGGCTTTCACCCACTGTCTTCTTCTTCCTGCTCTCATCTGAATTTATAATTATGGAAGTTGGACAGAGGAAAGAAGCTTTTACTCTGATCACATTTTCTCATAAACTTTTAATAGAAGTACAATATACATACATAAAGAATAAGGGTCATATATGCAACTCTCAGACGATTTTGCCTTTTAAATAACTATCTGCGGATGTAGCATTCACATAACAAAAAAGAAAAGAAAAGAAAAAACAAACTTAGCAGAAGCCTCTTTTTGTTCTTTCATTTCCTATTCATCCTTTGTCCACTCACATGCTATCACTACCCTGTCCTCTGACACCACAAATTAGCTTTCAAGTTTTGGAACGTCTTATAAATGAATCACCCTGTGTGGATGCTTACTCAGACCTTGCCTATCACTGACTAGTGTCCAGACAAGAAAGTGTTCTGCGCTGCCAGTTGACAAGCTGTTGTTAGAGTGTTGTACTGATTTTTCTTTTCTTTGCAAATGTGATGCCATACTGAATAACAAGAAATATCATGTGAAGCCTATGAAATAATGAAGCCTGGAGACTGGAAGCCTCAGTGTGTTTGTTTCACAATTTCCCACTTGTGTGGCAGCAAATCTCTGACAATCCCTCTGGAGAATGTGTTTCTCACATAGCACTGAACAGATACCAGATGGCACCATGAAGCTCTGAGCTGCTACTTGGAGCAGACTTTCTGGAAGTGGCCCTGGGCCATGCTCTGCTCCTTCAAGTCAGGCTGAGCCCTCTGAAGCCTCCCCTTCTCACTGTCATCTGTGCCTCGTGTTCGTGCAGCTCACAGGGCCACATGTGGCAGCAGCTGCATTTCACACCCATGTCTGGAGTCAGTGACCTGTTTACAAAATGCAAACTGTGCTTCCAGATGTTTCTCAGCATCATAAAGCCAAAAGGGAGAGCAGCCCCTAGCACGGAGCACACAGAGCACAAGCTCACAGTCTTTTCCCACTGATAACAAACACAAAACATGTGGTCAGACCCAGCAAGAGCCCCTGATCACCACCTGACATCCAGGATCATTCACAATAGGAGTCAATTTAGATTTATGACCTGATGTCAGCCATCAAATACTTCATTCAACCATCATCAACCCTACACACCAACTTTTCCTTTGAAGGGAAATGAGTGTCATATGAGGAAACTTAGACGACTTAGTGTCATTACTAATTAGAGATGGGTATGTGAAAGTATACACCTGATCTAAGAGCTACATATATAAAAAATGTATATGCCTTATTAAGCCAGCCAGTTTCAGAATGAACCACTGTATTATTCTCTGGAAAAAAAAAATCCTTCAACCAAAAGCAACTGGGAAGCAATGAAGTTTCACTAGTGGTAGCCGAGAGTACCCCTGCCACAAGTGCTTTCTCCATTCAGTTACCCTCCTACTCATCTTTTTTGGGGGGTTCTTCAAAGTCTCTCATTGGAAATTTGAACCCACAATTCCTTTTTCTTTCTTTTATAAATTCTGTCCATAAGCATCCTGGTTATTACAAGTTAATGTCACATTACTCAGGGCCCAAGAGCACTGTGTCAGTCTGGGTAAATAAACACATCATTAAGGCATAATGCATGAAAACAACCCCCGTGACTGCAAAAGGCCAACTTTAAAAGAAGATAAATGCCCTACTTCCACAAATAACTACTCTGATCAGATTCCCCTCCTATCAGGCTAAGCCTGTTTAATTCTACAAAAAAAACAAGAATTCAGAACTAAGAGGGAAAAAATGGCATAATCAGAAAGAGTGGGATGTGAAGATTCTCTGGCTCAAGGCTGATCTATTTCAGGCTGCTGGTGACTGTAGCACCAGCCACCCTCTGCCTCCTGGTTGATATGCTGAGGAGGGGACATAGTACAATTAGTTACCAGACCTAGTGTTGAGCTTTTATGTCACCTTGTAAGGAGTACTGCATAGAGTACTGTATAGAGGGATGGGAGGAAAACAGGACTGTTTGGAAGAACAACACAGGAGAGGAAAGGCACATGAAGAAGAGACCAACGAACAATTGGGTTGGAGGGAGGGGTGTTCTTCCTTGGCCTAGCAGGAAGTACATGTGAGAACAGGGCAGTGTGGCTTATCCATGTGTGTTTTGCTACTAAGTGACGTCCCAGGATGGGCACACTACCAAGTCTCTTTCATCTGTGTGATGAGTTCTCTTGCTCCACATATAGCTAAATCAGTAGAGGGAAGGAGAGGAGGCAGTCAATGCTAGTGGAAAAGGAGGGACATGCATTAGTCTGTATTTCATTACCATAACAACAGGCCTGAGCTGCAGAACCCATAAAGGAGAAGCATATTAAGCTCACAGTTTTGAGGCTGTGAGTCCAAGATCAGGTGACACTTTGCTTCATCTCTGGGGAAGCAGGGCAGCTCTGTAGTGATGGCATCCCAGTGGCAAGAATGCACACAAAAGGGGTTACATGCAAGACAGGGTTTGATCTTTGATGTCGATCTTCCTGTGCTAACTAACATCTCACAAAAACTTTCAGTTCCTTCCAGGGGCAGGGTACCAATGATCCAACTGCTTCCCACCAGGCCCCATCTCTTGAAAGTTCTATCACTTCTTAACACCACCATGCAGACCAAACTTCTAGCGTGTGGACCACGACCTTGCCTGATGGATTTAGGGAGGCCAAGGCCTGAGGCAGCAGGTGAAACAGAAGCAGGAGCAATAAGGAAAGCAACTTCTGCTTACTCAGGTGCCTGGACTTAGCCCTCCTCCCAAACACTGCTTTTCAAATTGCACTCAGGGTAGTCTCTGGCCAAGGTGGGAATGAGAGTTGAAGCAGTAGAAGCACCCAGGACTGTGTGCATTTAGGAAAAATCAATAGAAAGAAGGGCCATGAAATCCCAAAGGCCTGGCAGAGTTTGCTGCCGCCTGCATCACTGCCATGATGAGGAGGGAGCCCCAAAATGAGTCTGGTTTGCTGAAGGCTGCTGTCCCCCACACCGGCTGTCACTCCAGTAACTATGCTATCAGAATGTCACTATCAGTGAGGAATGCTGAGGCTGAGCTAGATGGACAGGCCTGGACAAGCCTATTTTTCATCTTCTGGAGCCCAGGAAATCCCTTTCTTCTGAGGGGATGAGACATGTGTCCAATAGCGGTGAAATGACTCAAAAAGTAAAGTACTTCACTCTTCTTCCTGTCATTCTCAGTCAAATTAATTTTATGGTGCTGGGAAAGGAACCCAAGGCCTCACGTGTGCTTGGAAAGTGCTCTCCTAAGCTACAAGCCTAGTACTCTGCCAGACTTTAAAGTTGCACCCTCTGAGCTACAAGCAGCACATCCACCAATAGGAGGGATTAGGTACTTGCAGGATGTTTGGCGTGCTGCCCTGACTTGGCACACAGGCCCCATCTAGGTCGGTGCAGGAGCACTCCCTGTGGCTCTGCAGACTCATGGTGCTGATGTCTCTCCAGTTCTGCCCACAGGCACTTACAGGGAAGGCTTCTCTGGTCAGGTGAAGAAGCTGAGAGAAGGGCAATGGGCAAGTGCTTGCTGCGCTTCCCCACCCTGCTGGGAAAGCCAGATCACTTCGCAGGTCCTTCCACAAAACCCATGGGAGGCCCAGCCAGGAAGATACATGGCTGTAGGGGTTGGATCATGGTTCTTGGGCCTATTCTCGGCAGTGCTTCTCAAACTGCTAACCACTCAGTGGATAAGAGACCTGCACACACATCAACCTTAATAATAGTGTCTTCCACAAAGAAATCATGCAGCAAGCTCTGAGTGCAGAAAAGGCATAAGGCATATCACAGAGCAGTATTGGCCCATTGTTATGGTTTGTGTCTAGTTGTCCCCTCAAAGCTTCACGCAGTCATGGGGTGGGGACTTCTAGAGTTTGAAATTAATTCCTGATCAAGGCTGGGATTATGGGCTTTAGTACTGCTGGGGTTATGGGTGTGAGTACTTCCCCCAGCCTGCAGTAGAGAGCCTGCATGCAACTTAAGGGAGATAGACTTGCTCTCTGTAGCCTCTGTGGCTGATGCTCTTCCCATTTGCTTTTGCTGCCTTCTGCCACCATGAACGGCTGCCCTGTGCCATGTGCCAGTCTGTCTGGGAGCCAGCTGAGCATGGAATGAAATCTCTAGTAACTATGAGCTAAATCAACCTTTCCTTCCTTCATTTTGAGTGTTAGGTATTTGTCCCAACAATGAGAGAAGAGTAACTGAGATAGCCATAGAACAAGAGAAGCCCTGGACATATTCTGGCCCCTGTCCATGGTGCAGCCAGGGGCAGATTCCATAACTGCCAGTACGACTCTGCTTCTCATTTGGAGAAGGAACTGTAGTATAGGTTAACCTTAAAAAGCACTCAGTCGGGTGCCTAGGAGCTGGTTAGCTATCATCACCATCATCACCATCACAACAGGGACAGAGACAGTAAGGAAAACATTTCCAGATAAAGAAGCATATGGCTCTTCCCTTACAGTCATTCCATCAGTGAGCAGGCACAAGGGGCCAGGGACTAATATTTACATTGGAAAACAGACATCACTTTGGAATAATGCTGGATGAGATGCTAAAAGTGCAAATAAGAACTGCCTCTTAATGGTTAGGCTGGTGTCTTGGCCCAGCATGCCACGTTGATTTTAACAATAGTAACTGCTGGTGATCACTCAGCCCTCAACAACTGAAGGGGCAACAATTAAATCTATAAGTATGTCACAGATTTCTGGCACAATGGAATTGTTAGTCAACAGAAGTCTTTTTTTTTTTTTTTTTTTTTTTTTTTGCCTGTTTCTCCTGGAGTGAGTGCATATGGGAAAGGTAGATGTGAACAGGTTATTTATTTGGAAGTGCTGCCCAGCTTTGATGACCAAGGTACTGCCTTACACATTTTGACCCCTGGGTAATCTGATCCATGTTGGTTTTTGTAAAAAAGAGAAGGGAGCACTCAAGTAAGCTGACTCTTTCCCAATAATGAAGATTTTATCTCTTCCAAGGCAGCTTCTCCAGTTCCACTTGGCTTGGCATTTACCTCTGCCTTAAAGCCCTCCCTAATGCGATAATGACAATACTATCTTGGCCACCATTACCTCGTGGTTGCAGAGCTATCCACAAACATGGAGTTAGGCTTTCACTCAACTGCCCCACATTCCTGCCTGAGCCCTGCAGGAAATGAAGCTGCTGCAGCTGCCAGCGTTTATTTACACACATTCCTGCCTCAAATTGAATTAATGAGCATAATTTAACTCAGGCGATGTCCTTCCTGGCTCTCCTTTCTCTCTGCCCTGTTCTGGCCTGCTTTCTCCTTCACCCTCTCTCGTGGTGGCTTTCGAGGAGTGGTATCAGGCACACTGGTAGTGTGTCATGTGACTCAGGACCTCTCTACACTTAAGTGTTCTATGAATCACCTGAGAATCTGGTTAAAACACAAGTTCTGAGCTGAGAGTGGTAGTGAATGCTTCTAATCTCAGCACTCTGGGAGGCTGAAGTAGAAGGATCACAAGTTCAAGTTCAGTTTGGGCAACAAGGGAGACCCTGCCTGAAAATAAAATTTAAAAGTAGAGAGGTGCCAGGGTAGTAGGTCAGTGTAAAGGCCCTGGATTCAGTACTCAGTAACACAGATATGCACATATGGGCACACACACACACACACACACACACACACAAACAAAGGAGCTGATTCTAGTCTAATAGTTGTGGGTTTGGCCTGAGACCCAGCATTTCTAACAAGCTTTGCTGATGCTGCTCATCTGAGTTGCACAGGTTCTTGAAGAACTCACCAGCAGGAATAAAATAAACAATGTCCTTGAGGAATAATATAAAACAAGTGGTGACTTCTGATAGTCGTACTCTAAGGTCCTTCCCTATGGTAACAGTCAGGGAAGACTGGGTCCAGGAACCTCACGGATGGCCAAATCAGTGGCTGCTCAAGACCCTTAATGTAACACAGTATAGGATACCCTTCTGTACACTTTGAATCATCTTTGATGATGTATAATACCTAATACAATATAAATAATATGTAAGTAGCTGTTACAGTGTATTGCTTAGGGAATACTGACAAGAAAATATGTCTGCAGATGTTCATTACAGATACAGTTTTTTCCCACCAAATACTTGCAATTTGCGTTAGTCGAGTAAATCCCTGGATCCAGACAAGGCTATGAAGGGCCAACTGTATATGGAAAGCATCTTTCTGTGCCTCCACAGGGGATGTTTTCACCTTGTCTACCTTTACTGCGCGCATAAAGATCTCACCAAAGCCCAACTGTTAAATCCTTTTAATCCCTAAACCCAGTTCTACACAAATTCCAAAGCATAGGAGCTAAAGAAATCATGGAACAGGAATGCTGGGACCCTTAACTTTTACACAAAAAGCTAAAGTAACCCCACATGAGAAAGCTCAGCATGGATGTGGTTAGATGCAGGAGGTCCGTTTATTGCACTGGGCAGACCAATGAGGAATTTCCGGTGTGCTACGCCACCGCAGTCAGAGTGCAGTGATTTTCTCTGAAGTCTGCAGTGAAATCAGCAGGTCTCCTGTGCATTAACACTTTGCACACCTTTGCTGGGTATTGCTGACAAAGATCCTGCTACATTCTATCTAGTGTGGAGAAGAATTAAAAAGAAGGCGAGGAGAAAAAAAAATTGCTTTTAAGACAAGAAAAAAGTAAACTCATATTCTTGAAAATCCATGTAAATGTCTTGGATTTTGTTCTTCCTGGCCAACAAATACATATAATACCTCCAGCAAGAGGTATCCTAACCTTGGACCTGAAAGTGTTTTCTGTACCTGCACAAACTCAACCTTCGGCTGCCTCATTACACAAAGGCTTTTCCTGTTGAATTTTGCACAGAAATGTTGACGGGATTTTTTTTTTTTGAGGAAAGATTGAATATATCACAAAACATAATTCACTGAGAAACTAGTAAAATGAAAACCCACCTTTTTAACCTAACCACAAAGACTGAAATTCCTTCACTGAAAAAGTTGGGCTCTTTCTGTTGAAAAGGTGGTTGCTTCTGTGGATTAATATACTCAATAGCTCCAGGGAAACAAAACGATAGGTGAGGTTGGCTTTTCTGTTAAGGGGTGTATAACTTGTAACAATAAACAGTAGCTCCTGGGAAAGGAAACATAGTAATTTATTGACACTATTCCTTATTGTATAGGTTTTTCCAGTATAGTTTTACATAAATAGACCTAAATATGTTTTAGAAAAGCATCACAATGCTCAAATCCTGCTGCAAAAGCAAGACTCATCTCAGACCTTTATCCCTTAAGTCCTCACTGTAAGGACTTGTAGAACAGAAAATAACTTCCCTTTCTTGCAGGCAGCCAAGTTAGATAGAAATATTATAGACAGACCGGGCCAGGCCCTCGAAGGAGACAGCACAGAAGACAAAGACTAATGTGGGAGAGACAGAGAGAGAAAAGTACCTCTTGGCAAATTTACTTGACACTTGCACCAAGTACTACTCAGCTTTTCACCAGCCTCCAGTCAGTTCAAGTTTTCTCACAAATCCTGCTGTGTCTATGTGCATCACTGATTTTTTTCCCTTTTAAACTATATTTCATTTGCTTACTGAGTTAGGCAAATTGATCTTGAAGCTATTCAAGGAAAAGTCTCTAGAAGGCTCCTCCTAACTCTTTTTTATACAAGCCAAATTGAAAAGATTATTTTTTCCTTTTGCTCTTTGCAAGAAAATGTGAGCATTACCATGATCTTCCCAAATCATATTTGAGCCAGTTTACATAAATCTGCCATGAAAATCACACAGAAAGCAAACAGTGGGGCAAGGCAAGAGACCTTGGTTTGTCCCTCAGCTGCTCCTGCCCATGCTCAAAGTCCCCTAGTCCCATCCCCATCACCCAAAGAAGGGCACTTGAAGGGCAGCAGCCGTGAGTTGCATCTTGTGCAGGTGGTCCAAGCCACTTCTCAGATCCCACCAGCTTTCTTGACTAGATTTTCAATCTTCCCATCTGCCACTATTGCTGCGCAATAACTTTTCATCCTCTTTTTTGATGTTAAGTCACAATTAATTTTTCCTTCATTCCAGTTATGTATTCTGACTGGCATAATTAATAAAGCTTAGCACACTGAGGTACCCCCACACTTGTAAAGCCAAGGCCAACAGCCATCCTGCTCTCCTCTCAGCCTTTCTTTTGTGCCACCACTAAAGATATCATCCTGGGTACTGGCTGAGGTCTCTGCAAGAGACTAGTAGACAGTGAGTTTCAGTTTCAAAGGAATTTTGAGGAAATAAGCCACACAAACAACAATGTCCAGAGTTCGGACTCTGATTTTATTGAAATTTTCCTTGAAGTGAAATGCTCTTTCTTGTCATTTTGACGTGCCCTGTAGACCACGCACACACACAGGGTGGTGGAATAATGGTGTACATGCTGTGACACACATACCACCTTTACAGCTGTAGAAGCGAGAATGAGTGATGCTGGTCTCTCAGGGGGAGGTAGATGAGGGAGAAAGAGCCAGAACATTTTAAAGTTCAAGCAAGTGTGATTTGAGGAGGTGATGACATTAGGCAGAGAGGGCATATGTGTTGAACATATCAAGGGGAGAGGAGGGAGGAGTTATGCCTCAGGTAGGTGTTCAGACTCAGAGGCACTGGGAGACCATTCTCTTGGATGGAGTTAGTGAAGATAATCTCTATTTACCTATTTGTTATCTCATAATGTTAGTCATTAGTTTTGAACAAATTGCAAGTAACCCAGCATGTCTGGAGGCATGACAGGTGATGCTGGAGACAGGGTTCATTTGGTTTATTCAGGCACCTTTCCCTTGTGTCTCGGTTGTTCAATCACTGTTTACATGATCCCAGGGCCGCCTTGGTATGCAGCACGGGAAGGTGTCCACCAAAAGTTTGCTATCTGGAGGGGATAAGTGAAAACCTTAACGCCAAGTAGAAGCCAGTGGCTAGACTGATAAGTTTTCATTTACAATCTACTTAGTAAACCAATATTTTCTTGGACAAACTTCTAAGACTGACACATATTTCAGGCCTGGAGGGTTCTCTCGCATACAATGGAGTCTCTGTTAGAAAGCTGCTAGACAAGGAACATTTTCCCTTTGTCAGCAACTGAGCATCATAACATCCTTAATGAGACCTTAATGAGCAGAGTTCCTTTCCATGTGATGTCTGGAGGCTTGCGGGCTTATAAAATGGCTTTCGAATTCATAGCAGTAGTGATTTTGGTAAGCTTGCGAGGGGTCTTGGCAAAAATGGACTTGATAAGCATTTTCAACCAAAATCGAAATGTAAGTTAGCAGGGCAGTGTGTCATCTCTAGAGGCACTAGACTTAAGGATCAGAGTAGGCGAGGCCCTTGCAGACTTAGAGTCAGGAGGAGGAGCAGGGGATGTCAAGGACAACAGACCCCAGAAGGACAGAGGAAACACCATTAAAGAAGGCAGAATACATGTGGGAAGAATGCAAATGAAGAAAGTTGGAAGAAACAGGAAGTGAAATTATGTGAGGAATTCAGATAACATAGCTGTCTTGCTCAAAGGTACAAAGATGACACTTTTAGGTTTTGGAAGATCATTTCACCTTCTCTGAATTTTGAAGAATGAAAAGGTGGGCTGTCTAGACTAGCTGGATCCAAAGTACAACTTTTAAGGACAATAGCTCCTAACAATGGCAGATACATGAAGGGCACTGAGGAATAAAGAACAATCACTTTCCATTTTGAAAAGGTAGGATTTCAAAACAAGCATTTTTGGGAGGAGACATGGCCTTAAATGGAATCTGGTACAAGGTGCTTTATGACTAAGATGACCTGAGCCCAAGGACTATAGAAGGCTTCACTTTTATAGGTCATTTTCATGCCATACTTGAGTATATTCCTGCACTAAGCTTACTGTACTAAGTCTGAACCACTGAAAACCTCCCAGGAAAAAATCAGTTTTGTTTTTTTTTTTAAATGAGATGAATAAATTAGCAAGTCTACAACTTTGCTATCCATAGTTGCTTCCTGATTTTGCATTCCCTGTTTAAAACAAACTAGTCCAATAATATTGGATTATTTTTCAAAATCAGGCTTGCCTCAGAGATTAAAAGTCTCAGGTTTACACCAAAGAAAAATACTGTAATATCCTAATGTAATATACAATTTTCTTTGAATGGTGGATGGAGTTTTTATTTTTTTTGTATTTAAGACAAGGTCTACAGGGTGTACAGGGTCCCACTGCATAGATCAGACTCATAGTGATCCTCCTGTTTATAGCCTCCCGAGTGCTGGGATTATAGGCATGTGCCACCACACCCATTATCAATCGCCCTCTCAGCAAGCCCCAGAAAAGGGGCTGGCACCACAGACCTGGGGATCGAGCTCTTGGCCCCTGTGTCTGCCTACGCAGGCACTTTAATCTGTGGAGCTATTTGGCCTGCCCTGGTGGATGGATTCTTAAAAAGAAAAGAACATAAACTTTTTTAAAAAGTATCTATTTAAACCAGTTTAGCAGTCAGAAGATGGCAGAAAAGAACACCTATACTTCCTTGATTTTCTTCTGTTTCTAAAATTACTTTTCTCACATGAATCATAAGGCAAAATTTAGACTTACTATGACATTGGTCACTCGTTTTCACAGTCCTGCTTCTCTCATGGTGCCGACCCCAGGCAGTCACACAGGCAGCAGAGTTCATACCGCAGTGCCTCAGGCCTCTCTTCCAGGTGACATGGCCACACAGGGCCTGTGGCTCCATGGCTGCATCCCTATCACCAGCCACTGCTTCCTCCTGCTCTCCCCATCCCACCCTCCCTTCTGCTCTTACAGGACACATAGCAAGTATCACTTGCTGCTTTTTTCCCCTTTAAATAAGATAGTGTATTGGACAGGGACTTTTTAATCTTCATTATTTTCTTCTTTTCACAATACTTGCCCATAAAATCCTGTGCCCCATTGTAACTCTCAAGACCAGCCCACTTCATCTCTAAACTGTAAGCTTGTACCATCCCATGACCCCATCTACTAGGCAACAGTCCACCCGGAAGTTCATGTCTTCCTTGAAAGCATTCACAGATTCATCAGGCCAGCTGCAACCGGACTCTACCATGCTTGACATTTTCTTGACCAAAACCAGCTTTATGCTTTTATGTATTATTTCAAACATCATGATCCCTTGAATATCACAATGGAAATGCTACCCCATGATGTGTTGGTTCAGGGTATGTACATTTCTGCTAGTGCTGCCGGGACCAATTACTTCCTAGGTTTTATCTCATCACAAAATCATCAGATAATGAGTAGACTGTGCCCTCAGGAATGAGGTACTTGAAAAATCCATCTTTTTATTAATGTCAGCTCTAAAAGTTTTCTAAAAAGTAATGAAATGTGGCATTTAGTTCTTTCCAAACATAAACACTCAATATCATACCACAGGTAATGATCCAGTAGCAAAAGGTTAGGCTACAATTTAAGAAAGAAATGTTTTGTCATTCTTTGAGTGAGAATAATGCCGGGTGCATGCCACTAGCCTCTTTAGCACACTTCCCTGGAGAAAAATGATAAATTACACTGGGTATGGTGGTGCACGCCTATCATCCGGTCACACTGGGTGGCTGAAGCCGAGGGGTCACAAAGTGAAGTCCTGCCCAAGCCATTTAGTGATTTAGTAAGATCTTATCTCAAAAAGTAAGAAGGAATGGGAATGTAGCTCAGTGGAAAGGCCCTGGGTTCAATGCCTAGCATAGCCTCCCCCCTCCC
The DNA here is from genome assembly GCF_000260255.1 of Octodon degus. Lineage (NCBI taxonomy): Eukaryota > Metazoa > Chordata > Mammalia > Rodentia > Octodontidae > Octodon > Octodon degus. The sequence continues at coordinate 2,519,834 of NW_004524614.1, read as the reverse complement.
CCCTGACCTACATTTTTAAATTAATCACTCATTTATGTACACATCCTTTTCTAGGCTTCTTCCAAAGGTACTCACAATGAACACAGTTCACATTACTATGACAGGAGCAAGGTCTCACACTAGATTTTATTCCAAGGGCAAGAGGACAGTAGGGAACAAAGACATCAGATCTGTTTTTTTTTTTTTCTTTTGGTATCCGGAATCAAACTCATAAGCTCACATATGCCAGGCAGGCACTGTGCTGCCGAGCTATATCTCTGGTCCTCAGGTCGGTGTTTTTAAGAACTGGCTACAAGAGAGCAATATATTCAGACAAGTCACATGCAGAGAGAGTACTAAGGCTGCTGAAACGGTCCAGGCAGGGAGTGATGCAGCACATGCTGAATGTACGGAGTTGGGCCTGGACAGAAGGAGATGCAATTAAGAGATGTTCGGGAAGTGAAAATGACAGGGCTTGAATAGTCCTGATGCAGGGAGAGGAGTGCAGAGGTAGAGAAAGACAAAAGGGAACTCACAGAATCGCAGGAGTTAAGTAGTGCTGCTTAGTAATCACTACTCAGAACACATTATTTGGAAGGAACAGACTCAACTGATTTCCAGTGCCATGGAATTATCGTTGCTCAGCTGCTTGTAGCATGACATAAATGTCACCAAAGTCCCAGTCCCTGACCAGTTCCCACTACTATCTGGGAAGAAAAGTTTGGGATGGTAGCCAGTATTCTGGAAAAAGTACTGAAAGTCAGATTTACACCTCATAAATCTTGCTTTATAAATTCTGCTTATGCCAATTAATAAACGTATAGATTAACAGCTGTACTGTTCCTCGATTTTACTTTTAGGGAACATCCTGTGGAAGGGCCAAGAGCCTTTCAAAGGAAGTTGACTAAAATAGAAGTCGGGCAATGCGTGCAGATGTGTGGGAGGAGCCTGGAACATCCTCAGGCTCCTCCCAGAGCCCAGCCTCATCTAAGACAGGCTTCCTACTTCCTGCTGTTTGTCTACACTTATGTTAGCTTTGGGGAGCAAACCTGCACTTCCAAATCCCAACTGGTCAAGACCTGTGCTGCTCAACACAGCAGCGGCTGGCTAGATGTGGCTATTGGAGCTTGAGAGGTCTGGCCAGACCTGAGGCTGGGGCTCTGAGAGCAGCACACAGGGCTACAGGGGCAAAGGACTAAAGAACTGCAATGTCTTCTTGGTAAGGGGCTTTTTATGTGGATTACTACTTGAAGTGATAACATTTTGGGAATGGGCTAAATAAAATATATTAGTAAGACTAATTTCACTTGAATCTTTCTGTTTTTTAGTGCAGCCTCTAGAAAATTTAAAATTACACATATCTCCTGCTGTATCTCTACTAGACAGTGCAGATCAGGATGATAAGAGTGTAAGTCACTGTGAATTGGCAGGCCACCAGGGAAGGGGGAAAACTGCCATGTTTTCTACCACTATTTAAAACAATTAATTTTGGGCTGGTGAGATGGCTCAGTGGTCTAAAGCACCTACTTAGAACAAGCTTAGCAAAGCACAGGGACCGCGGTTCAATCCCCCAGCACCACATGCCAGCCAGCCCCGCCCCCTGGTGGGCTGAGCTGACCACACACACACACACACACACACACACACACACACACACATAAATAAATAATTTTTTTTAAAAAAAGAAGAATGAAACAAAATAAACCTAAAAAAACCCAACAATTAATTTCTATTCTACCTGTCTTGGGGGCTGGTAAGCTGGGAGAGACATATTAAGTCTTTAAGAAGCCTAAGTCCTTTTCTATATCAGTTTGGTAGACTCAAGTAGGAAAATTTCCCAGATGGTTTTCTATTACATAGCAGTGGACTGTAGATTTTCCACAAGGAACGAGAGTCCTACCTTAATTGGACCTAAATGATTTTAGCTTTTGTGTCGAGTGATTGATTTTCCCATTAGGATACTTTTCAGAAGTAGCAGAAACTGAATTTATATAAAAATGGAAATAGTAGCTTGCTTGTGGCTGTCCAGTGGTTCACCCATAGGTCTGGCTTCAGGCACAGTTGGATCCAGGGACACACGGGGTGTTGTCACCTCTCAGGTGGCTTTCCTCTGTACTCGGTTCATATCAGATATGGCATCCCCAGCAGCTCAGGCTCTCATAATAATGCTAGCAGCAGAAGAGTTTCCACCCCCTAAAATTCCTTGGCTTGGCTCTAAGCCAGTCAAGGAATGATGCACCATGCCCATTTCTGAATTATTTGCTGCAGTCAGTGAGCTGTAAGGCCCAGTTGACCAGTCCCGGGCAGCAGATCCCAAACCCAGACGTGGGGCATGGCAGGCCCAGCACTAGGAATGCACATTCTGAGAATGGGGGAGGGGCTTGAGGGCTGTGAGCGAAAGAGGGGAAGTGGATGCAGGCAGGCCCGAGACAACAGGATGTCGCTACACTCTGCGTGTGCGTGGCTGAGTGAGGCAGGTGGGGTTTGCCTTAAGGGTACACCAGGACACATCTATGTTAAACATGCCTCTTCAGTGTCAATCCTTTATCAAAGTCAGGCTGAAATCATTTATACACACAACACACACACTTAGCACAAAGATTTGGGGAATCAAGGTGCACACGCAAGCACAGACACAGGTAGCCAAGGTCTCCCTTTTCCTGCAATTAAGCTAACCACTTAGCATTAACCAAAAGCACCCAACTTCCTCAATGGATTCAACACTTCATGATGCTCATAGCAACAGCAAGTGACTGAAATTCTTAAAGCCTGTGCACTAAACCTGCCCTTAGCTACTATCAAAAATGGGTTTGTACCAGGACTTATGCAACCTAGACATCCCAGTTGTGATCCTCTTTCTTGTCA
>NW_004524614.1:2497359-2516890 GCF_000260255.1 Octodon degus | reverse complement strand
CCCCCCCCCGTTGTGTTTTCTTGAATACATCTTTGATTCTGTGGCCTGTCTTAGGAACCTCTATTCTTTGCAAACACAGCAAACCAATAGACCTCTGCCATCCTTGGGTCAGGGAGCCACAGCAATGGTCAGCCACCATCAGAGGTCACCCCCCTGCACATGTCTGGGAGGAAAATTGTGTGCGTTCTGAGAGTGGCCTACACATGTTTCCACATGTTGCTTGAAAGGAAAAGTTCAAAACCACATCAAACATAGTCTCTGACCATGGAGCATAAGTATTACAAGCAAACAAAATCAGCACGCAAAGTCTACTTTAATTTGCTGACAGATATTGAAAAAATTAACATCAGAATGAATGACAAATGGCAACACCACAACAAAACTTCCAACTAAAGAGAAAAATTATAGTCAAGCCACCTGGCCTCTATTTAACACAGGGCACCCCTGAAATGAGAGACCAGAGTAAAATAAATCACCAAAAAGGAAAGAGCTACATGTGCAGGGAGCGGGTACCAGGTCCTGCTTTATTAGGGCTTTCTACAATGTACTTTAAACAATCCTGCTTTCTTACACAGAAGGTTAGGCCCATTGGCAGAGTCTGTAGGTCAAACCTCCATCTATTTATGCCTTCTACCTTGACATCCATGTGCTGAACATTTGATGATAGTGTTGGGTAAGTTGCTTTAGACAAAACTGAATAAAACACCTTTCTTTTTTGCATGTTGGGGGATCAGACCCAGAGCCTTGTTCATGCTAGGAAAGTGCTTATCGTTGAGCTACACCCTAGTCTTATAACAGCTAAATTTTAATGACTGACATTTATTGGTCGACTGCCACCTGGGTGCCCTTTGTTCATAGGGACCAAGTATGGAAATTCATCCACTGGAGTTTAATGAACTTGAGGGAAAATCCAAACTCTTGTACTCCCTGACTATGGAGTGAATCCCTTCTCTTTAGACCTCAGCTCTCACGTTCATGCTGACTCCTGAATGAGCAGATGTTTAATCCATCATGCATATCATTGCAGATGTACAGTACATGGATGCATACAGCTGATACTCCACAGTTGCAGATTCTACATCTTTGGAATCAACCAAAGGTAAATTTAAAAATGTTTTAAAATAATCACACCTGTACAGAACATGTACAGTCTTTTAAAATTGTCATTATTCCCTAAACAATGTACTGTAACAACTACTATTATAGCATTTGCATTGTATTAGCTATCATAAATAATCTAGAGGTGATTTAAAATACACCAGAGGATGTACATGGATTTTTGCTTTATTTTGCTTTTTTGTGTAGTGCTGGGGGTAGAACATGTGCCTTACACATGTTAGGAAAGCACTTTTACCACTGATACACTCAGCCCTGTGCATGTAATCACTATACCACTGCAAATAAGGGACTTGAATATTCTGGAATTTTGTCATTTGTGGGGATCTTGGAGCTAGTATCCACCAATTGATGACTATACTATATCTGACAAAATTATCCAATAAGCATTACTTACTGTTATTCATGTTTTGTTTTCTTTATTTTCCAAAGATATATGCTAATGATGTCACTTACCTGGAAAAATCTAAAGCTCAGATCATGGGTATTACAAACTAAAACTCATGTATGGGTATTATAAACAATAGACACAACTTCATAAACTTCTCAGGTATGGGCTTGTTTAATTCAAGTTCCACTTTGCCAGCGAGGATGTGTATCTACTAGGAAAACAGTCTGATTTGGTTACTGAAATCTAGACTAATGCTGTGGCTCCTGCAGGCCATGTAGAATGGCAATCAGATACAGGGATTATCACCTATGAAAAGATCTAAACCATTTTATGGAGCTTCCAACTTTAAAAAAATGCTTACTTTTCTCTTTGTTTCTCTTCGGAGAAAAACAAAAACAGCTTGGCATCTCATCAATGCTGAGAGCCATTTTTTACAGTACATTCTCCATAGTGCTATCTCTACAGGTCAGCAAGCTGGATTCCTGAAATTTTATTTTACAGTTCCCATATTTGTAAGCCTGAGGGAAGCCATTTTGAAAGCTCTAATTACATTGACTTTGTGATTTTTATTTCTTATTATCAGTGAAGACTTTTTGTTTTGTTTTTTTGTTTTTTGTTTTTGTTTTTTTTTTTTTTTTTTGGTTCTCATGATTACCTCCAACAAGGATTAGTGAGAAGCCCTCCCAGAAGAGTAGCGGTAGCCACCAGGAAACCTGGGGTGACAAGAGTCCTGGGCACACGAGGAGCTAGGATGCTGTGCTCCCCCCAGTGTTGCCTGTATTGCTATTTTTTTTTTTCAGATAGCATTATGCAGAAGCATAGCATATTCCTTCTTGTGAGTCTTACTATTCCACAAAATGTATAAGTTTAAAAGCCAAATCTGTAAAACGAACAAATAATTTGGCCAAGTTCAATGCTTAAGAAAACTACAAAGATGTGAGGATATAGTTTCAAACCAAGAGTAAGTCTCTTTAGATTTCCCACTTCCTGAGGTTGACTACCTGGATTGCAGGCTTCTAAATTAATGGTGTTATTCAATATTCCACGTTAAAGAGAATGCCAATTGGTTTTAGATACTCTCATTACATGTTTCTGAGCTGTGATTACCTCAGGTACTAATAATCATGCTGCTAATATAATTCTTTACCAATTCCTTGCAGCAGCCTACAACTTTGAGTATAGCAAAATAATAATACAGTGTATGCTACGCACAAGCCTTAAGCCTATTACAAATATTTATTTTGGTTAACTATACACTTGTGAAAATAAGGGAAACATCCCAGGCATCTTTCTCACTTGCATGGAGAACTCTTTCTCTCACATGGTCTGCACACAAAAGCCAGGTATTACACAACAGTTACTCTTGGAGGCTCTGACTTGGGGTGGGCATCAAGGAAGGCTTACAGCTTTGGAAGTTCTAGGTTAGTTGACCCTGTGGCTTTCAGTCCATGACAGGGCACAATAGAGTGAGTGTGTGATGGAACAGAATCATGGCCAGGAAGTAAGAGAGAAAGAAGAAGGAGCTGGGGCCTTACAGTCCTCTTCATGGGCATGCTTCCAATGACTCAATGACCTTCTAGTGGGCCTTACCTCTAAAAGGTTACATCTCCAGATGACATTCAACATGCAAATTACAGTCAAGTCACACTTTCATACTATTCACAAGACAAGTGTTTTCTTCACTGGATTTCTTAGAAGGCAAATTTTTCTCTCAGAAACCCCTATGAGTGTCCCTTGCTGTCCCTTCAAGCTCCTGAATCACTAACTAGCAGAGGGCACAGAATTGAGCTTCTGCTGGAATTGGGGGTGGGGGGGAAACAGCTCCCCTATCTGCTTGGCCTCCTGAGAAAGCTGAGATACTTAAGTGACTACAAATTGGGGTCCCCCGGGAAAGGGGCTGTTGTTGGATGCTGAAGACAGCCCACATGCCCCCAACACAGACATTAATTGGAAGACAGGTCCTGCCAGATGTCTCTATCCTATGGAGACACTGGAACCATGGCTGAGCAAAGTGGCCACTGTCATTTGGCTTCCTTCTCAGCTTACCTCTAGGAGAACATGCCAGGGAGAAGCAAATAGCACTTCCCTATGTGTCTCATGGGTTGCTCCTGGGCTGTAATCAGACTGGTTGTGACACCCAGAGAAGACAACCTCTTGGGAAACAGTTACTTTGCCTCAGCAAAAAATGGCAGCCCTCTTCTCTTTTTATTTTTAGTCCACTGGGCTTTGCCCTGAGAGTTCACAAGCATATATATAAAACTCAACAGTATTCCTGTTTTAAGGATAAAATAAAAATCTGCCACATGCCAGAAACTGGGGCCTGGAGCCAGAGTTAGCAGTTTGTAAGCTTTGAAGTAAAAGGGATTTTTCTCCCACTTTACTAGCAATGAAAAGAACTTTAAAGTAATATCACCACAGTTGGTGAGGAGCATTCTCTGTGGTGTGACATAATGTCTTTAGTGTAATTCCCTACCTAGAAACCTAGCTGTCTTGAGACACTCGCTGGTCGTACGTGGCTGTGTCTCATGCTAACTCTGCCCATGAAAATCGCATCTACCGTGAATGTTTTCAGCAGATCATCTACTCCCGAACAAGCGAAGACATGACAATAGCGTATTTCAGAATTTTTGAGTAGTGTTTTTCACACTTTAGTGTGGAAAACTACCTGTATATTTATTAAAATTCAAGTGCTGAGGCTCTATACCCACAGATTCTGATTCCATGTGTGTTTGTGTGTGATTATGTGGACACATATTTGGAGGGGTGATCTTACCAAACAACCCAGATAATTCCAACACAAGTGGCCAGTGGACCATGGACCTTTCCCAGAAACATTCCATCTAGACCCTTAATGTTGAAATTCTTTGGTTGAACCAACTGAGAGTTGAAAGCACAGTAACAATTCTGTGTGAAGGTCCAAAAATCATGTGTCATTCAAGGAAATAGAAGAGCATGGATGTTTGCAATTTATCCCACGTATTTCATTATTTGTCACTCAGATCTTCACTTCAATCCTCTGAGGGAATTAGAGTGAGAATCCTAGTCTGACTGTGGATTGGGAAATCACGGCCGGTTAAGTAACTTGCCCAAAGGTATGTGGCTGAAGCCATGGCTGGAGTGCAGGTCTGACTGAGGAGCAGAAGGTGGGTGTGATGGTACCTCTCACACACTCCTGAAGTCACAAGCTCTGGGAAGAGCATTTTAAATAAATAGCATCAACAGACTACTGTTGAGAAGTCATGAACCAAAGGAACCTTGTTATTTTCTACCTTCAAGCATCTGCACCACTAGGATGTTCTGTATGGTGTGTGGTGGTGCCACAGAGGGAAGCAACACTCATGGTCCCTATGGAAACCGCCATCACCCTCTTGTGCATAGCTGAAGGTCTTGGCACTGATCAGGACAGAAGCTGAGTTTTTAATTTCCTATAAGCCTAAGTGTGGGCCTAGAAAAATGGAAAAGCAAGGTGATCTTTAAAACCCCATGCATGTTGCATATTTTCAGGGGAGGAAGTGTACACAGGACTTTTTTGATTTTAGAAACTTGGACTATGGCTTCCTGGTTCCTTTATTTGGTAGGGATTCACACAACACATCACAAGGTGCCCTAGGGAAAATAAAAACTCTTTGACAGTGGACAACAACTTTTTAATTTTATAGCCCTTCTTCTTGCTTGACCTCAAGGGAAAACCTGCATTCCCCCTATGAGAAAAACTCCAAATATAATGGACAAGACAAAGAAATATTTAGGCACACTTGTTTAGGAAATCCCTGCAGAAACAATGCATCTTTTCAACAGTTGAAGATGTTATGCAAAGACTGAGTGCTTTGTGTGTGTCAAATCCATCTTTGGCTCTCGGATGAGAAGACTTTGCAGTTAGACACTAGCTTAATTCTGAAACTCTGAAAAACAATGTTCCTTTGCCAAAAACTTCTGCATAGTCAATGACAAAAAAAAACTGGTGATAAAAACCACTAGAAATGTTTTTGACATAGTAAGTTTTAAGAAAAAGAAAATTCCTTACTCCTAAGACCACCCAACCCAGAGCACAAGGAATAGACAGGCTTTTTTAAAAAATAATACTGGAGCTCAGACTTTAATGTGAGCTACATCCCAGCTGTCTCTTCTCTTTTTTTTAAGTCTTTTTCTAAGCAAGAGTCTTGCTGATTCTCTAAATTGCCCAAGCTGCACTCAAAGTTACAATCCTCCTGCTCAGAGTGCTGGGATCACAGGTGAGAGTCACCACACCCACTGGCGTATTTTTAATAGTCTCCCCAAAAGGAGTCAATTCATTTTACTGACTACCCCTGAGCCCAGTTGCTGTCTCTGTTAATGGCATTTAATTTCTCCCATGTTAGCAGAAAGCCTTTCTGAAATGTCAAGTTGGCCTTACCCAAGTGATTCTTCCAAAATGTTAAAAAAATATTTAATACTTCCCTGTCATTTTTCAAAGAATCAACAAACTATTGAATCAAAAGAGAGTGGCAGATGGTAAGCAGAGGTGTTAAAGCTTCTGCTTATGAGAGACCAAAGACGTACACTGTTTTCCACATCCTTTTCCCCTGAAGAGCTCCTCTCTAGAGGCACACCAGAGATAACCAGATCTTTAAATGCTAAAGACTACATTAATCCTCTCATTCCATGCCTAATGAGAACCTTAGTTTTACCTGGCTGTGTTTTAATTCAAAATAAAGTCATTTACCTCCTGTTAAAACCAATCAACCAAAGCAAAAGTTTTATTTGAAAGTGAAATGTACCTTAATGTGATCACTTCTTTGCTCCTGGATGGGAGGAAGGGCTCACTAAATTTCTACTGGTTATAAAATCTATAAGGATGGTTACACAAAATCACTTAAGCACAGGGTTATATTCTGAAGTTCATGATGAGGCTCAGCGACCATGGAGGGCACTTGCACCAAGGAGGGTGGCTATCACATCACTAGGCCATATAATTTAATCGCACTGCCCCTAAATGCATGATGTCTACTGTCTGAAATGTCACTATGCACTGCATGGCAGTATGTAAGCACCATTAAGCTGAGCACTGGAACCCCATAAACCTTACTGGCCCAGTGAGAAGGTAGGCACATTAGTGACTGTCTGGTAAATTTATTCTTTGGTACTTGGATGGGATTGAAAATCAGCATCCAACCTAATATTCCATACACATCAGAATCAGAGTTACTGAAGCAAATTCCCTATAGCGGGGCTCACTAGAGCAGGACTGCTGAAGACACAGAGGAGCTTTCAAAGGAGTGACTTTGCCTGCCAGTCACACACCAACTGACCCCATCATGTCAACTGTCACTCTCCTCTAGTTTAGCAATCTGTCTGTGACAATTGGTAAAAGCCCTATTCTTTGTTCTGTAAAGCTTTCCAAATACAATTGGAGCAGAACCACTCTTTCTTAGAAGGAGACTACACCACCCAGATATTGTAAGCTTCCATGCCTTAAGATATGATGGACACTGGATGTTCTCCAGGGTTTGGCTTGTGGGAATAAATCACATTTCTTTGCAGTGGAATCCATTGCTTTAAATTCACAAAGTATCTTTGTTGGGAAGTGTTCATTCTGCTGTACAACACTCTTGTGGGTGCATTTAATCAATATCCTACAATTTCCTCTGCCTGCTCAGATTGGAAAAGGAATGAAAAGCATGCTAAGCATCCTATATCTGTCCTTTCTCCTTACAGAAAGCAAAGATGTATCTGAGAAGACACAGGCCCACTCCTGCAAGCCTGGTTATCTCCCAGGCCGTGGATGTCCTGGGTACTCTCAGGTATTAATAACTCATTCCCAAGTGAGATCACAGCAGGGCAGGAATCCATACCTGGAGAAACCCAGGCATTTATATTCATTCATGCAGTGAGCTCAAGACAGCAGCCATGTGTGCTGCATACAGCCTACCCCTAAAATATGCACTTTGCATGAAAGAAGACAATGGGAATCTCTAACCCAAAGTTCCTTTCTTCCCCCTTCTGGTTGAGTCCTTTAGCAACATGAGCATGTTCCTATGAGCATGGGTGGACAGTTCAGTGCAAACACCCACTCTACGCAGTGTATGTGCCCTGCCAGCAATAAAACTGAGCCACAAGGAAGGACTGGGACCTAGAAGTGTGCACAGTGGCTTGGATCTGGGAAGAAGCCCTGCCAGTCCTGAGTGGTGGGATTTTGGTGCTTTGTGAAGGAAACACAGAGTCCTTGGAGCCCAGAGAAGCAACCTGAAATCGGATCTGGCTGTGCATGTTCGGACATCCCAGTTAGCAAAGAGGAACACATCCAGGCAGAAGGGCCTGCTAAGATAGAAGCCCCTGAATGCTCCAGGTTTGGGGCAGCTCCTTGTTGTGGGACTATCGCCATGGTGACCCCAGGATGAGTTCTATGGAGAGGTCCTAGGCCTGCACAGCTTTTTCTGTGAATTGGAAAGTCTTGGGCCTGAGCTCCTTCCTTTATACACCCAATGTGGAGGATTCTGTGATCCCTTTTGTCATTACTGGTAGTTCAATTTCAGAGAGTGGACCAAGATGTTCCAAAAGAAAAGTATAGAAAATATTGAAATGAGCATAAAGGTTTATAACTCAGCCTTTTAGTCCAAAGAATGAACAACGTGAGATTCTGGTTCATAAACATTGTGGTTAAGAGTTGTTTATCTTTCACAGGTGACAAATTACTGCCATAAATGGTACACATCATTATTATATACAAACAACACTTATTATGGGAAAGTGGACATGCCAGGTAAGCCAGAAAAATTACATTGAAAATTTTTACAGTATTAAAATTTCAAATGTCATTTTTTGGGACTGGAAAACCACTTCCAGGTGCTTTGAATTGCTGGCTTCCTGACAAGTTTGGATGAGAGCAGGTAATAATGGCTTTTTCTGGGGTCATGTCACAAAGCTTGGAGTGTCCACTCACTCACACACATGTGGGTGCAGCTAACACCGGACACAGAGTCACATGCACCATTCCCAGCACTGACCTGTCCTTCCATGTCTGGTGCAATGGGGATGGTAGGCCAGAAGACTGAGTAGACGCCAAAAAATACAAGCCAGATCAGCATGCTTCCCCACACAGCCAAGTGACTGAACTGTGGAGAAAATAGATGCTTAGTTAGTGTTAGGTTCCACCTCAACTCCATCTGTTCAGAATCCCTATGTCCACGCTGCAGAAAGACTTCCTGAGGGTAAGATTTTGTCCACTAGTCACTGGAGAGTTCTGTCTTTCTAGTTCTCTTATTTCTAAAGCTTTGATGATGCATTTGAGTACCCAGTGGCCCTAGACTCTTCTGGAGGTGAAAGTGCTTCTGTGTCACAGCCGACCTTCCTCCAAGAACCATGGCCTACTGCCAGCAGGCCCTGCTCCACCTTGGGGCTGCGTAAGGCAAGAGCACACAGGCTAGTGAGCAAGAGGGAGAGCAGAGAGCCTGCAAGATGCTCTTAGGTGTCACCCGGAGACTTTCATTGATCCGTTCATTTGGCAAACTGGTTTCTAAAAATGCTGGAATGGATGTTGTACTTTTTAAGTCTTTAAATTTTATTTACTATATTTAAACATTTACATTATAATTGCACATGTTAACAGAGTGCAGCATGATATGGTGTTCTGGTACACGCACACACTGTGCAGTGACAGGTCAGGGCAGTGCCCTATCCTTTGCCACAAGATTGATTGTTTCTTTGTGTTGGGCACATTCAAGATGTTTCTTGCAGTCGTTTTGACATATACAGTAATAGTTGCCAGCCACAGTTATCTTGCTTGTTACAGAACAATAGACATTGCTTTTCTTCTCCAACTGCTCTCCTACACATTCACTCTCCTCTCCCTTTCCTTCTCTTTCCCCTACTCTTCCTAGGCTCTGAGAAACCACTATTCTTCTCTCTACTTCTATGAGATCAATTTGGATATTATATTTAATGTCTTCCTATCTATTGAGTTATTAAATATTTTCTCCTTTATGTTCTTAGTATAATCCTTGAGTTAATCCTTTCTTTTATCAATTCATCACAATTCAATGCATTACTTACTTTCTAAAAAAGACCTGTGTATTTTTATTTTAATTAATTAATTAATTAATTAATTTGGTACAGGGTCTTGCTATACAGCTTGGACTCATATTGATCTTCCCATCTCAGCCTCTCCTGGCATGGCATGTGACACCAAGGATGGAATCTGGGTCCTTGCACTTCCAGGCAGGAGCTTAGACCACCATGCTATCTCCCCAGCCTCCCACAAAGACCTGTCAAAAAGGACAATATTTCCAAAATTATTTATGACTCTTTACCTTCTCCTTCAGCATTGCCTGCTAGATCACCATCACCTTTCACTAGGAATATCTGCCGTTGATCCTAACAGAGTCCTGCAGACCTCCCATTCCCATGCAAAATCTTAGTACAGCATGAGATAAGTCTATATGAAAACCATCCAGGATTTGACACCACATGAGACACAAATAGGAAGCATATGGTGTATTCCCCAAAGGTTGAAAGTGATCAACATGCCAAAACCAGAGTGCTAATAAAATAAATGTGTGATATCTATGAAACTTAATATTTTTTAATCATGAACAATATATTTTTATACAAGTACAATCAAACACATTTTTAGGGGAAAAGGATTATAAAACTATTTTATAATGCATTAATTCAAAAAACGTATAAACATAGGTCTTAGTGTGTCTTACTGGTAAAATTATATGAAGATGTAAATTTTCATTTGTCCTTTTGTATTTCCCACAAATGTGTGTGTGTGTGTGTGTGTGTGTGTGTGTGTGTGTGTGTGATCATAATAATGAACACAACACTTGAATGAGGAGACTCCCAACAGCTCTGAGCTCTGTTAGGTGCCATGCAAGTGAGACACCAGGAAATGCTGGATTACACATTTGTTCTAATAAAGGTTCAAACTACAATTTTTATTTACAGACTGTACAATAAAGGAGTGAGATATATTTTATTGTTTTGATAAAGCTTAAAAAGAAATCATAGCATATATATACATATAAAAATTCTGGAGAAAAACTCACTTTAGTCCAAGCTGTAGTCTCCAAACCAGCTTTCAGACAAACTGTAACAACAACGTACTGTGAAAAGAAAGAGAATTTTGATGAAAAATATGTCATCCTTAGTGCATTCGTTTCACTTTGCAAAAGCCCGGGTCTCCCCTCCCAAGCTGGCTCCTCCATGGCATGACCAGCCTGTTTTCAAAGGAGAGGTAAAAGTGATCAGAACCTCATGGGTACATGCATCAGTAACCCTGGCCGAAGGTAAATGCAATGTATTGGAACATAGACTAAAACAGCAAGCAAGCAAACAAACAAATCATAGGAAATTAGTGCCATCTCTATAGCTAAATTTTCTTGGAATTATTTTTAGGGAATGAACATGTAGGTTTTTCTCAAGAAAAGCCCTCATTCTAGTGAATAACTTCATACTAGTAAGAGTTTTGCCCTTTCTTGGTCCATTTGAGAGAAATCACTTTCTTGAATGAGCTTTAAATTACAAGTAGGTGGAAGTGGTCATTTTCAAAACAAAGAACTCTGCTAACCAGATTTCTGGAAACTTGGACTCTGCAAAATCTCTGCTACATAATGATGTGAGTGCTGCCCAGCCACTCTGAACTTTAAGGAATGTATAACATATAAGGTTTAAAATAATTATAGTGAGAAGAGCCTTACATAAAGGGACTGGGTGAGTATAACTCTCACATCCACCACGTAAGAATCTCTCAATGCACAGAGATAAACTTACCGTGTAAACAATATTTCCAACAAATAAATAGTCTGTAGCATGACCATTGGACAAGGGAGTATCTGAAAAACAGATAGGTTACTATTAGTTTCCAAGGAACTGAGGTGGCAACCTATTTTATTCAGAATATGAAAACAGAACTTTAAAAACATCTATCAATATGGGAAGCACTGCAAAATTGATTTTAGGGGCTGGCGAGATAGCTGAGCGGTCTAAAGCACAGGCTTAGGCAAGCTTAGGCAACTGTGGGGACCAACGTTTGATCCCTGGCACCACATGTCATATGAGCCCTGCCCCCAGGGCAGGCTGAGCCAGCCACAAACAACAACAACAACAACAACAACAACAACAACAAAATAAAACAAAACAGATTCCAAACACTCATTCTTTGCAATTATGCATTTTTCACTTTATAGTCTCTTCCAATGAAGCAAACAAAATAAGGTTTCCAAGAAAACAACCTAATTATCGATCTACATTGAAATATATATTTTATAAAGATTATAATCTCTGTCTGGTCTTTACAAAGGGCAGAAATAATAATGATCTACTTTAATTAAGTGCCAGCAATGAAAGTTTGTCAAATACTTATCTTTAATTTTGCTAAATTGGAAATGCACATCAATAAAAGAAGACAATGATATGGATTCAAAATCAATTTATCATGACTGAACTGTAGTTTGAGGATATTCATTACTCCTGGGAGCTCTCATTTCTAGTTCCATTAAGTTCTGTGGCCTAGCTATAGGCAGAATACAGAGAAAACAGTGAGAGATGTTAGAAACATAACTGGGATGTTGGAGTTTCAGGCGTCATGTCTTTTTCTCACTATGGCTATTACAAGGTATGTCATACCTACTAGAGCAGAACTCAACCAGAAATGTCTAATTCACTCAGCTAGACCTGCTCTGAGGACTCTGGCTCTTATCCTAGGAGGTAAGAGCTTACTTGAAGATCAGAAATAGTTTCCTTGGATGAACCTCCTTTTAATCACCTTTGTACTCAAATCCAGAGCAGTGACCCCCAGGCTGGGGATAAAGTTGATACCTTGCTCCTTGTGATTCTTAGTTCTGAGAGGCAAGGCAAGTACCAAAGAGATGAGTGCGAAACCAGCCATGTTTGCTGGAAAGGGAAAAGAATCATGAGGTAATTCACTCCGACAAGTTCCATCTTTCCTGTCAGGTACCAAAGAAACAAGTACTAAATAAAGGACAAGTGCCATGACAAAATTTTCCTGGCAAAATGGGTCAAGTTCCAAATTCAAGGATCAAAGCAGTAGAGTACCAACGTATGACTGTATAGAGATGGGGGAGGGCAGAAGTGATTTTGCTTTTATTTCTGTCACTCTAGCTCAGTTGTATAGAGATTTTTGTGTTGACTTTTCCACCCCACAGCTACTGTCCATACATATCTTGGTTTATTAATTTGTTCATCCAGTTGTTGAAGAGTCCCACCCTTAGTAAACATTCAAAAGCTGTTCATTGCCCTAGAACATTGTAAGCGGCTTCATAGGTAGAATCTGGTCATTGTGGGTCCCTGGCTCCCACACTGGGGCTCATCCTTTCTGGTGCTGTAAATTTGTGGGTACATAAGGAGTAAATAGCAAATGGCTTCAGGAAGGCTCTCAGTTGAGAAATTTCTATTGGGTCATCAAAGAGTGACACTAAGGAAAAAGACAAATATGGCCACAGATTTAAAAAGGAATGATTTCACAGCTTAGGGGAGAAGTAGTACAGTATGAGAAGCTGAGGTAGGATTGCAGTAAAAGAGAAAAAGAAAATCTAAAAAGAGAAAGGCTAAATTAATCTCAAGTAGATAATGGACTAATGTATAGCTGCAACATACTTAATCTGAAAGTCCAGAATCTAAACTGCTCCAAACATTTACTGGAACATTTTACTTTTGGATTGGGGGCATTCCATTAGCAGTGTCTCCAAAAATATCTGAAATCTGAAATACTCTGGCCACAAGCATTTTGGATAAAGGATAGGCAATTTGTATTAGTAAACAGTTACTCAAATCTGTTGAGTTTTGCTTTTCAGTAACTGTCCCTCAGATGGTTTTAATAATAAAAGCAACACTTCGGAAGATATCCTCAAGAAAGAAACACTTGAGATTAGATTGGACCATTTCTTTGACTCTAACAGAATATAGCTTTGAAAGGAATAATGTAACAAATACTTCCTTAAAATCAACAATGAGCAAGGAATTATTATAGGGTCTGAAGAGAAAAGGTTCTTGTCTTTATGGAGTTTGTAAACCCAATTGTTCCTGGTTTGTGAACTGAGGCACAGCTATACATTTTTATACTTAAATTAATTAAAATAAAGTATAACAAAGAATCCATTTCTGCCAGGGGTTCTGGAGGAGAGGAAGAATGAGTTGTTTCTTAAGAAGTATTTTCAGTTTGAGGTAATGAAAAACTTAAGCGGTGATGTTGTAAAATATGCTCAGTGTAACTAGTGCCTCTATACACTTCAAACAGGTAAAATAAAAAACTTCATTATATTTATTATATGTTAATAATATATATCTATTAGAAAATTAACAAAGGTGGATAATGGAACCCCAAATATGTAACTCTTAGGATAAAACAGCAGCAAACTATATTGGTCTTGATTTAGCAATGGTTTTCAAGACATAGTACTAAGATAACAATAGCAAAAGACACCAGTACATGAATCAGACTTCATCAAAATTACAAATATTTTCACTTTATTTATTTATTTACTTTTTTGTGGTACCAGGGATTGAACTCAGGATCTTCGCTTATTCTACTGAGCTATCTCCCTGGCCCAACGTTTTCACTTTAAATGACATCTTCAAGAAACTGAAGTGGGCCGGGGAGTGGCTCAGTGGAATAAGCGCTTCCCTGGCAAGCGCAAGAGCCTGAGTTCAATCCTCGGATCAGAAAAAAAAAAAAAAAAAAAAAAAAAAAAAAACTGAAGAAACGTGAAGGATGGACAAAGTATTTATAAATTATATATTCAATAAATAACTTATATCCAGGACAAAGAACTCTTAAAACCAAGCAATAACAAGATCCCCCCTAAAAAGTGTCTACATAAACATTTTTGCAAAGAAGATATAGACAAAATAAGTGTATGAAAGAAGCTAAGCATCACTGTGCACGGAGGAACACAAACTCAAAACCACAATAAAATATCATTTAATATCCGCTGGGACACCTATAATAAAAAAGGCAAATATGAAGAGTCAATGAAGATGTGGAAAAACGGAAACTTCTATCCACTGAAAATAGGAAAGTAAAATTTGAATCCATGCAGACACTGTGAAATGTGCATGTATTTCCTCAAAAGATTATGCATATTTATTCTGTAACTCAGCTATTCTAGACCTCGGTACACACCCAAGAAAAATGAAACTTTGACAAAACACACAAAAATGTGTACTTAAATGCTCATAGGAGGATTATTCATAATTACTCACGCTCGTCAGAGCCTGACATAATGAATAGTATTATTCATCGTGCACAAGAGCCCATTCATAACCCAGTGTCCATCAACTGGTGAAGAGCAAATAAATGCCCATCAGTGGGTGAATGGTCTATACTACAATAGCAACACAATTAAATAATACAAAGGAATGAAGTAGCAAAGCATGCTATAATGTGGAAGACTCCTGGAAACCTTATGAAAAATGAAAAGTAGACATAAATGGCCACACATTATATAACTATTTGTATAAAATATCCAGAATCAACAAATTATAAAGACAATGTAAATCACTGGCTGTTCAAGGGTTGGGGGATGTTCAGGGACAATGAGAAATGACAGGTTTTGGGGGTGATGAAAACATTTTTGAATTAATTACAATGATGGTTATACAACTCTGTCAATATATTCAACCCCAAAGAACTGTACTTCAAAAGGGTGAATAATAAGGTCATATAAATAATATTTCAAAAAAATTCTTTTTTTTTAATTTTTTTTTATTTATTATTTAAGAGAGAGAGAGAGAGAGAGAGAGAGAGAGAGAGAGAGTGGTGTGTGTGTGGCCAGCTCAGCCCACCAGGGGGCGGGGCCGGCTGGCATGTGGTGCTGGGGGATTGAACCGCGGTCCCTGATGCCTTGCCAAGCTTGTTCTAAGTAGGTGCTTTAGACCACTGAGCCATCTCTCCAGCCCCTCAAAAAAATTCTTATAAAAAAACTCTTCCTTAGTCATATTAGCTGCATTTCAAATGTTTAATTGTCACACACTGGATGAGGCTGCACAGGCACAAAACATTTTCATTTTCCTCAAAGTTCTCTTGGGCAATGCAGGGCCAGAATGGGAATGTTTAAGGTGATAAGAAGAGATAGAGAGTGACAACTATTTTGAAGGTAAAAATGAAAATGATTTATTATGATTTAAATATGAGGTATACCCCCAAAGATTTATGTATTGAAGGCTTTATCCCCAGTACCAGAAGGTTCCGGGTTGGAGCCCCACAAAGACACACTGAGGTAACTAGACAATGAATACCTGATTGGGAGTTAGGCCCAGGTAGGGCAGGTAGTTTGTGGGGGTGGGGAAGGATGTGTGTCTGAAGTGCACACCATATCTCTGGTCCTTGCCTTCTTCTGCTTCCTGGCTGCTATGAGGTGAGCAGATTCCCTCTGCCACATCCTCTCTAGCATGGTGCTCTATCTCATCATGGCCCAGAAACAAAAGGAGCCAATTAACTGCGGCTCACAAAAAGTAAAAAGTAACTGCGTCAGAAGTAAATCTCTCTTCGAGCTGATTTTCTTAGGTCTGCCACAGTGACAAAAACCTGACTCACATATTAGCATTTGCTTCTGATTTGGATGTAAGAATGGTAATGCCTAAGTTTTTGGCCCGAGCACTGAGGTAAACAGTAGTGTTATTCACTTGGGACAAAAAACAATGATTCTGGTCATGTAGGCACAGGAATATTGATTAGAAGAGTAGTTCATGAGGACTTGGTACCATGTATTTAATATTTTAAATTCATAGTAGGAAGAACAGGTAACAGTGAAATATACTACGTTACAAGAAAGAGATGTTTAAAATGGAGAGGGGGAGGAATTGAGGTTAGAACAAAATCCCCATAATCAGTTAGAAGGCCCTTGTTTCAATTCTGCATTCATCTCAGCCTTACTATTCTTTACTTTTTGATCAAGTTTATATTCTGAGTCCCAAGATCCTCACCTATGACATGGAGGTTTTTCATGAGAAAAAAATATGTTAAAAAATTCATCACCCTAAACCAGCAATACAAAAATTCTCGAAGATATCCTAGAAAGAGACAATAAAGTAAGAAATGCCAAAAAGCCTAGTAGAATGACTATACCAGGCCGGGTAAGCACTTAAACAGGAAATGAGAAGAAAAGGAAATGGGCAATAGGAAAATAAGGCAATGTAAACATGTTCAGCAGGGCTGGGGAGAGAGCTCTGCAGGCTAAGTGCCTGCCTGCAAAGTGCAAGGACTTGGGTTTGATCATAGTGCCATAAGCCATGTTAACCAAAGACCCTGTACCAAATAAATAAAGAATATACAATATAATGTTCAACACCTCTGGCCATTAGAAAAATGCAAATTAAAACAAAACCAAGGCTCCATCTTACTCTAAAAAGAGAGTAATGGCAGTCACCATTCAGAAATCAACTAGTAACAAATGTTGGTGAGTCTGGGGAAGAAGCCGCCTTTGGTATTGCTGGTGGGAATTATAACCATTAAAAAATCAGTATGGAGATTCCTCAAAAAGTAAAACTAGAAATTCTGCTTGACCCAACTACTCCCCTTCTAGGTATCTTCCCTAAGGAGTAAAGGACATCATGTGACATAGATACACACACCCCCATGTCCTCAGCAGCTCAGTCCATACTACATGTAGCGTGTTTTGAAAGAGACATGCATTTCCACCAATAGATGAATGAATAAATAAAATGTGGTATAAACATACCAAGGAGCGCTATTCTGCCTTGAAAAGATAAATTTGAGTCATTTGTAAGAAAAATAGATTCTCCTTGAGAATATAATGTTAAATGAAATAAATAGACTCACAGGCTTAAATATCACATGGTTCCTTTTACACAAAAAACCCCAAATATAAGTAGAGAAAAATAAAAGATAAAGTAGCGGAAAGTAGGTAGATGGATCTCTTGCAGGTGGGAAGGGGACCAAAAGATGGAAGGAAGGGAAAAAAGGAGTGAAAAGGTGGAAAGGAATTAAGAAGCACTGCATCCATGTCCCAGTTCCTCATGAGGAATGGGATCATTATGTGCTACAAGCATATGTTAATAAAAATTGAAAATAAAAATGGAAGTTTTATGCCAGAGGCAGATGATGATGGCGATAAATGATCTATAAGCTTCTTTTCAGAAGGGAAATTCTAAGGGGATGTTTGCTGCTAAATCACCCACAGGACTTGAGGCAAGAACTTGAGGGGCTCAGTCTCCTCCTCAAGAAAGTTTAGGATACATTTGCTGGTGTTGTTTTACCTAGTGTGTTTATGGGTAGACAGAAGCCCAGGAAACGGAGCAGAACAATGGCCTGAAAGCCTTGAACCTTCTGCTTGCCTCAGGAAGAATTCTGGCCAGATTACAGCGTTAGAAGGCATGGGAGACTGAATTAGAAATCAAAGCTTGCAGTTATGTTCTGACAATACTTTAATTTCCTTTTCTTTGGTGGTCTTGGGGATGAAAGCCAGGATACTATATGTGCTATACAGCTTTGAATTTCTTTTTAATATCAATATTTTCAATGTTTGTTGATTCATGGATGAAATGAAATCAGACAGTATAAAATGTGTCTGACTGGGCATGGTAGCCCACCCCTTTCATCCCAGCACTTGGGAAGCTGAAACAGGATGGCCATGAGTTCAAGGCAAGCCTGAGCTACTTAATGAGTTTAAGACCAGCCTAAACTACAGTGAAAGCCTGTCTTAATAAAAAAAAATGTGTTGGACCAGCAAGATAGCTCAGTGGACTAAAGTGCCTGCGTGGGCAAGCTTACGAAAGTGCAGGGACTGCAATTCAATCCCCAGCACCACAAGCCAGGCCAGCCCCGCCCCTAGGGTGGGCTGGGCTGGCCACTGAGTCCTGGCGCAGGTGACCTGCACGGGAGGATCACAATGAGTCCGAGCTGATGAGATCCTATAATAACCAAATACACTTAAAAAAAATACAGTGTGTAAAATGGAGGGCTTAGAATGTGTTCTGTATTTCAGAGTAACATTTCAGACACACACAGCAAATACAAAATTGTTAGACATCATTAAGAAAGTGTGGAAATATATTTTCTATAAGCAGTTACTATATGGCAGGCACAGTTCTAAGCACCTTACCTACACCATCTCCTTCAGTGCTCTACTACATGTCTGAGTGAATTCCCCAAGCCAGTCTAGCAAGGGCACTCTGCCAAACAAAGCATCATGGGATGGTATAGATGGTTTTTGGAGGAGTGTTAGGCAAAAGAAATCAGCCTGTGTAGGTGCAGGAAGGCTGACTCAGCACTGAGTGTTAGGATCTCTACATTTCACATGAAGGAAGGGGGACAGCACAGTGAAATCAAATAGTATGAGAAGAAACCAGGCTGGAGAGAGAGCTCAGTAGAATAAGTGCTTGCCTGACAAGCACAGGATCCTGAGTTCAAAACCTGGAACAGGAAAAAAAAAAAAAAAGAGAGAGAGAGAAGAAACCAAAAATAATCTAACAGAATTTGTTTCCATTAACTGAATTAGCAAAGTGGACTCTAAGAAATAAAAGAGGACAATGTCAAAGGGAAAAGTAATTAAACTAAGAATTCATCTGAAATGGTAACACCTAGCCAGGTGTGTGGTGGCAGATCAGTGCCTGCACAGCTGTTTAGGGAGCTGGGGCAGGAAGATCACCAGAGCCCAGGAGTTCAAGGTCCTTCTGAGCAACATAGTGACACTCAGAACAATGAGGCAAAACAGGAGAGGGAGAAGGAAGAGAAGTCACGCAGGCAGGCAGACAGGCAAGCCAGCCTAACACCTGATAAGAAAGAAAGTCCTAGGAGAGAACTGAAGTGGACACAGGGTTAGAGTCATATAATATAAATTCTATGCCCAATAAGGAAATATAGATAACGTACAATTCTGGGTGCAGCAGAATTCCCTGAGACCTGACTTTATAGTCTAGAGTTATTCACATGGCACTAATGGTATCATTTTAATTTGATTCCTGAGCTTCCATGTATGAGAGTATGTGCAGCACCCATCTCTCTGTCAGCTAATACTCTAGTTCTCTCTCTCTCTCTCTCTCTCTCTCTCTCTCTCTCTCTCTCTC
>NW_004524614.1:2494128-2497259 GCF_000260255.1 Octodon degus | reverse complement strand
TCTCTCTCTCTCTCTCTCTCTCTCTCTCTCTCTCTCTCTCTCTCTCTCTCTCTCTCTCTGTGATCCTGTGTTTTTTGGGCTGTGGGACAGCATCACTAATCTCTACCTGCTAGGTACCAGTAGCCTTGCCCCCAGGGGAAAACTACTTCCAGACATTGCCAAATTAACCCTTGGTAAGAAAGCGGCCTTAGAGGAGAGATAAAAGTAGAGGCAGAGTAAGTGCAGAGTACACTCTGAGGTCAGAGCATATAATGGGCCGAGGGAGAATCTTTCCAGCTGGGCCGAGGACAGTGGCACAGTCTGTCCTGTGATGAGGACAGAGACTTAATGAAGCTTTGGCACAACATAAAATGATACAATGCATGAAGTCAATGGGGCTCCCAGGGGGCTCACTCTGATGCCCTGGGGATGACTGCCAGCCCAGGGTGACCACATCTCCATGAGGGGGGCCTTAAAAAGTGCTGAACAGGACACTGCCCATGTGGCATGAGCAGGAAAGAGGAATAACATCTTATGGGAAAGTTTTCCAGCATAGCTTCTGGCATTTCACACTACTTTAATGTCTAACTTGTGAGTGAAAATTATTAGCAACCAAAGTAATGTTTACGCTTCATGCAATCTGAACATTAAACTTTTAGTGAAGATAGGCTAAACCTGATATTTCAGCTCATCATTGTGGTAAAATAATTTAACACTGCATTTTAGTTCTCAGTTTAGGAAAGAGTATCTCCTTGTCTAGACAAAACTGATACCATCTGGAAATAATTTATTCACTTAGAGGAGAAACTCACATTCAACTTGAGATATGAGGACTCACTAAAAACCTCTGAAAGACAGTATCTCCCGAACAAGCCACAGTCCTCACCTTGTACCCTACTAAGGGAAATCCCCAGGTTGGGGTGGCTGTGTGTCACCTGTTGTGCAGGCAGATACTAAAGGCACCATGCCACATTGAAATCCTGACAATCACCTGCCCTTGAAGGAAAGGAAAGTGCTGGTAGATCCACACACTTATGAGCCACAGTTGGCTACTAATCCAACTGTCCAGTCTATGCCTGATGCAGGTTTCTTTTCTTTTTCTTTTTCTTTTCTTTTTCTTTTTTTTTTTTTTTTGCAGAACCAAGGACTGAACTCAGGCCCTTGCACTTGCCAGGGAAGCACTTATTCCACTGAGCCATCTCCCCAGCCCCTGATGCAGGTTTCTGACACAATATTTTTTTCTCATTTATCTTAGTCATACACTGCTCTGATTTTCTCACCCCTCTAAAAAAAAGCTTTCCTATCATTTTGCTATTTTTACTTTAGTCAGATATTTATTTAAAATCTCTAGTGAGTTAAAAAAAATTGGGTGAAAAAAACCTCTCACACCTATGTGATCAGAGTACCCACACCAGTCTTCACAACACCATTTATGCATGATCTGTGTAAACCATAGTAGGACATTCTTTAAAACAAAGCAGCCTGGGGGAGCACACATGGATATTCAGGGGCATTGGAGCAGTGAAGGGGTAAAGAACATTTCAGGCAAAAAAGAAACCAGGCTGGGCTGAGGAGGGAGCTGGCCTCAGGGCTACATGATGAGTGATGAGTGGGGGCAGGGCAAGACAGCAAGGTCAGCAGGGGTCAAGCCACGTGATGCTCTGGAAAGGTCCCTGTGGAAGAGATCCATCAAAAGTGCCCATGAAGAGAGGTGATCTTACCCAAGCTTTGTTTTCCTGTCTGAACCAGCAGGGCTGAGCTCTCTCTAACAGGAACCTATCATTAGTACATAAAAGCTTGGAAGAGCAAGGGGGAAGGTGAGAATTAACCTGCCCACTGCATCGGACCAGCTGGCATCTAACTGAACCTGCCTGGCATCAGTGAGCTTGGGCAGATTCAGGGTCAGATCGACCCATGGAGAGGAGTGAGCTGAGAGAGATGAACATTCATCGCCTGTCCTCAAAGGTCAGGGAATAATTTCCACGGGGCAAAGAAAAGAGAAGGACCACTTCCTCAAGTGCTTGACTTGACGAAGCACTGAATCACATTTTGAATGGTTTGTGCTTGCATGTGACATAAAATGTACTATAATGGTGCCTCTTACATACACAAAGCATCAGAAAAATAAAAAGAAGCATTGTCCAGGGCAGCAGAACATTCCTTAGGGGTGTACGGTCTATGGCTTCATGATGCACTGATCCTACTCTTGCAGACTTCTAGTATTTGCAATTTTTGGTTGGATGCACAGACTGACATGATGCAGGATCAGACAAGTGAGGTCTGGAAACACAGTCCCTAGACCAGATTGCTGTGAACAATTGGGACAAAAACCACAGGGGCCTGCACATTAGTAATAACAGCTCCAAAAATGTTGTATGCAAAAAAAACTCTTTGAAAATATTTGTGGGAAAAGCCACAATTTGTAAGAAAAGTATGTCTCATTTTCTAAACAGACAGAATGATTAAGAAACTTATTTCAGAATATTCCAAAGAGCTAGGTTGATGACATTTTACAAAGATGCCATTTCAATTAAATGCTCATTAAAAACATTACATCATTACCCAGCAAAACCACAAACTGTATTCAGGAATGGCTCTGACCAAAGGCAAAATCAGAAAGCAAAGTGTGCATAGTACTGTATGGCCAGAGAAATAAGGTTTAACAATCATCAAAACAGATGGGAGAATCTATATGTTTTTTGATAGAGTAGGAATCAGAGAACAGCTGAATTGACAAATGTAGGCATCTTACTGCCACAGAACACAGTAAGAAAACTTCAGGCGGACGTGACACCATCCCTTGACACCAAAGTTTTTGCCCAGATGTCTGGTTGCACAGCAGATGCCAAGTTTAGGATTCCCCTCACACATTCCTTTGCTTCAGAAGCACCACTCAGCAATGCAATCTCAGAGCAGTCTAAATTCCAGAATATTAACCTGGCCCCATGTGCTGCCTAACTTTATCCGCCTTTTAAGACTCCCAAAGCTCAGCGGAGACACAACACCAGCTAGTTATGTTCAGATTTATGTAAAAGGTAAAGAGGTGTCAAGGCTTCAGAGAACTCATTTACAAATAAATGTGTAGAACCTCACCTGCCGATGTGGCTACACTGCAAGTGACACTATGATTTCTGATCTGATACTATTTGTTC
>NW_004524614.1:2489809-2493718 GCF_000260255.1 Octodon degus | reverse complement strand
CCCCTTTTCACTTTTCTTTACAAAAATAAATTTGGAAAGGGAAATAAAAACAAGGGAAAGTGAACTTGATTGGTAATGCCAAACAGTCTCGTGGGAAGCCACAAACATTCCTTACTGCTAGGTCCACAACTAAGTGGCATTACCTGGACTGCCTACACCCATGTGGGGCCCTCTGCCTGCTGTGTGCTAGTCAAACATGGGCAAAAGTGATAGATCCCTTCCTGGCCGAGACACGTAAGAGTGTGAGACCCTGACTCCCCTCCCAGTGCTCAGGCTGAGGGTGAACTCAGGGCCAGGCATTAAACACTGGACTACGTGTGTGTTAAGACATGGAAATGGCAGTTATGAAAGAAGATCCTTACATGGGAGAGCAAAACATTCCACCCTAAATACACTTCTTTGGCACTGTCAGAGAAACTATAGACCTCTGTAGACAGACGAACAGCCCCAGAAGATGTCTTTTGTAAGAAGAAATTCACATTTATTTACCTTAGTAAAGAGCAGATATAAGCAGAGCCTTTCTGATACCCCTGTTTGCCCAAGAGTCTGACACCCAGAGGAGACCCTACATGGCTGTTACCTAGGAGACCTCACTTGCACTGAAAATGCAAGGCAACCCTGAGGGCTGTGCACATCCTCCATACTTCTACAACAAGTGCCACCTATCTTCCCCTAGAAGCGCTAGCCCCTGTCCCTTTTATAAACTCTACATAAGGTTGGGTCATCTTACCCCTGGAGGACTCACAGAATATATACATAGTGCCCATGATTAGGCATACAATAAAATGACCATATTTTTCTCCTATTGTCTATTTGATAGCCTGAGATTACTCATTATTCAGAAGGAAAAGAGTGAATCTTCAATTTCCTTGTAACTGGAAACAGGACACCAAACATGCCATGCAAGGCCACTGGCTGCAGTCAATGCAGTCAGGCGGTGGGAGACAACTGAACCGGGACCAGAAACTTTAGGGGGGTTCTTGAAGGAAACAAGGGTACAGGAAGGGAAGGCATGCTGAAGGAGGTGAGGGCTGGCCAGCTAGAATAAGTTTTTTCAGGCTCTGGGCCATAAGGATGGTACCTAGTTGTCAGGTAGACTGGGCCTGGGGTGATTTAGGACAGGAGAAACTTCAGCTTGGCCTGGAGAGTTTGATCTGGAGATACCCAAAGTCATGCTTGAAAGGAAGTCAAGTTGCTAACTTTAAGAAATACATAGTCCTGGGAGGGGCAGTTTCTCCTGGAACAAGCCCCCAAATGACAGGGCACCAGCACACACAATACATACATGCACACACATGCACGCGCACTCACACTCACACAAGACAGAGAAAAGAAAAGAAAACTGAAACATATAGTTAGTAACCCATGATTAACATATTTCTTCACTGGATGGTGACATGGGTGAGAAGTGGCCCTCTGCTGCACCAAGCTCCTGAGACTGGGACGTGGTCACAGCAGCAGGGCTACCCAGGGGATCCAAGAACTCAGCTGCCTGCTGAGCTGAACGAGCAACATTTGGGAATTCCAGCTCATGCATCTTACGTTACCCCAAACTCGCATGTTTAAAATACATGTTGTAGAGTATTTATTAAAAGATCTATTAGAAGATAAGAAATTTTACTGAACGAAAAACAAAAGCCTTCCGACCCATTTCTGGGTGAGGATGTTTGAGGCAGAACTCCACAGAAAAGTGATCTCTTAGGTGAGGGCTTTCTCATAGCAGTTAATTACTGTGTTGAAAACAAACCAAAAACACAAAAATAACTTACATTTGAATTTAGAGACTTGCTTATATTTTTAACCCATGATGACTGGGCTAATAATAAATGAGGTACTCAAATTTATAAGCTGTACTTTCACTTGTTTAAATGGAAAAGGATTCCAGAATGTCTGTCTTTCTAGTTCTTAGTGAGCAAGTTCCACTTACTGCATTTATGTGCCTCAGGGTTTTATGAACTTCCACCCTCTCCTCTGGCAGGCAGTGCCAGACGCCAGAGCCCACACTGACTTACTGCTCCCCTTTTCTGTCCTATAAAAGATTTAATGTCTGCCTCTGAATCTTTTGATGCATTTCAGACTTTTCCTAAACTGCACACTGTATTGCTAGTGGCCTTTTACAATCGTCAAGTCAGTGTACCACTTTACACATCTGACTTCAAAATATAGTATTCTGTTGGTGTAAGTGGCTGCCAAAGCCCTGTTTCTTGCAGGGTTAGCATATAGGCTGATAAGGTGGAGTACAGTGGTGTTAAATAATGCGACATGGGTGCCTTCCCTTTCCACCTCCGATCCAATGCTCCTCACCACCATCCTCACTGTACAAGACCATGCAATGGCTAAGTGACAGGACTCCAGCAATCACCCTTGGCAAGGTGGTGATGCCAAAGTAAGCCAGCTCAAATGGCTCCCATTACACTAATACTCTACAAGGATTAATTATTCAAATCAGCACAGAAAATGTGGGCATCGATGGCTTCATCCTCATCACCGCAAGCCAATCTGTACCTTACTCACCCATCACCTACCCCGGCCCCGTATTCCTCTCCACTCCCACCCTTGCTATTCCTGAAAGCTGCATCATGTCTTGGCTACTTCTGTCCTTGCTCATTCCTACTCACTCTGTTGCCACACTTTCTGGGAAGGGCATCTTCAAGACCAGCTTAGCTTAGGCTTTCGTGGAAAGCATTCTACGCTCTGCTTTGATACTGATTCTTGTTCATGTCTCGCCTTTTCTAGATGTGAGCTCCATAAGGACAAGGGACGCATCTGCTGTGGACACTACCACATGGTGGAACCCAGGAAAGCCCTGACATGGAGAATAAGCTTATTTCTTTTTTTATTTTTAAACAAGTGAAGAAGAGTTTAAGAAGTTGCAAGTTTACAGTAACAAGGTGTGGGTTATAAAATACTTGAAGTTAGTATGACTTTACAATGCCACTGGTGGAGAGAGGTATGACAAGTTTTTTTTTTTTTAAATACATATGTAATAGCATTTAGTTAATATTTAAAATTCACCAGATTGTATACTACCACGCTATTTAAAAGTATAAAATTTCATTTTCTAAGAATTTTGAAAGATACTCTTGCTTAATTAATGTTGAAACTTTAAGTATCCATTCGCTATGTTTCCTTCTTAAATGCTTTCTGCAGGGGGACTCCCCGGGAGCCATCACCATGGCTTTTGTTGCTGTTATTTTGGTGCTAGGAATTGAATGCCAGGCAAGTGGAGTATCAGTGAGCCACTGAGCCACACCACCAGTCCTCCAGAGCAATCTTTAAAGGTTACTTCTCTGCTGCTAAGGATATTTTCTTTCCCGTTACTTCTCTTGCAATTTTCATCAGGAAAAATCTAAGAATTTCTTTCCTAAGTAAAAATTGACTTTACCTTTTTTTTTTTGCCAATAACTACATTCCACTTCAGGGAGGGCTGTTCAACTATGCACACTGGAAAGTGCCCCTGGAAAACCCGAGTGCGGCCCAACACTGAGCCACATTTGATGAATTTTGGTGCCTGTGAAGGCGATACCTACAGTCTCTTTTCAGATCAAAGGGTACGAACTGCAGGAAGAACCATGGGCATGGGTGCAGAGCTGCGGTGGTTGGGAGAAATCTGATTTACTGACTTGCTTGAGTGGAAAAATTTATTTTGAAGTCTAAATGAATCATCACAAACTTCATCAGCAAAAGGGTGCTTTGAAAAGTCTATCCAAACCCATGCAAAAATAAGCAAAGCAAGATTCTTGGAAGCATTCTAGGGAGTGAGCAACATGGCTGCACCTCCTCAAGCACTTCTCCCCAGTGGCCACGCTGCCTTGACTAAAGTGAACCATTCTGATAGGGTCCACGGATGGCAGAGAGCACTGCATAGCAAAACACACTGTTTTGTGTCATCATCCACTGAACATCAAA
>NW_004524614.1:2487620-2488886 GCF_000260255.1 Octodon degus | reverse complement strand
TCATGACTCCAGGACCTTTGAAAGAAAAGGATTTTTGATGAAATTGAAAGAATAGGTCAGAGAGCACAACAATGTATGCACATTTTCCTGTTAGTGTTTAATAGGTTAAAGAATATCAGTGAAGGATGAATCATTTCTGTATAAAGCATAGAACACACTGACAGAAACAAAGATTCTTGGAAACTTCATGTTCTTTAGTTCTTTGAATAACTAAAGGCCCTGTCTAGTAAATATTTGCTGTATTTTTCCCCAGGAGGATTACTACTATTTGATAGGCATGACAGAGTAGCATACACAAGATGCATGTTCACTTTTTTGAGACTTAAGATATTTCCCTTGACATGATGGCCACATCGTTGGATATGTTAAGAAGTGTGAGCAACTAACTTGTCACGTTCCCACTCATCTCCACATGCCTGTTGGAAAAGGAATGCAGTCAAATCTGGAGAAGTGGTCCTCAAACACATTATACCTTCAAAAGTCATGTGTGAAGAAAAGGAGACCCTTAACACAAGTAAACGAGACTGAACTTACAACATTAAGTGTTCTGTATATAGATATGGAAATCTTAGGGAAAAGAAAGCTCAAATGATTACAAAAACTTTTAAGCTCAAGGGCAAGAGGCATCTGTGTTTCCTGACAGTATAGCTCTCTTCTTCTCAACGAGTCAAATAGCTATAAGCCATGGTTACAAGTCCTACTATTTCAACCATCCAGTCAACCAAAAAACCATCCAGTCATCCAAATCAGCTTATTAATGCCAGACTGAGGAAAAATACATGCTGCAAATCTGGGGCCAGCTCTCATTTGATTTTAGGTACATTTTCTTCTAAAATGCATTCTTAGGCCTCTTGATGAGCAGAACTGGGAAAACTCATGGACGTGCTGGTGGCAGGGGGACTGCAGAGCTACTGCTGACAGTGGAAGTCATGAAGTTATTACCATGTTCCAGGGCTTTCATGGGAAACCAGAAGAGGATGAGGGAGTGGACCAAGGCGTTGATGCAGTGACCCCAGAAAACCTGTGGGAAAACAAACCGAAGGAGTCAGCACTGCCAGAACTTTCGGGCTCCATGTGCAACTCACAACAAATGCTGCATTGTGCGGGCTCCTGGCTGAGGCTGTGTGATTCCATGAGAAACATGTTAGTTTCACATTTTAAAAGTCCCTAGAAACACCCATTTCTTCCTATTTACATACAGATGACTGGACTATCTCCAGATAACATTACTTTACTACACAGACCTAAATATACACCCATTCCTGT
>NW_004524614.1:2473162-2486970 GCF_000260255.1 Octodon degus | reverse complement strand
CCTGATCTTAAATGTGCATTTTTGTCCTACTCTTTCCCTGACCTCTCTATCAAAAACAAATTAAGACAAGCAAACAACAACAAACAAGTGTCGAGAGCGTTCCTACAACTAAGTGTCAGGGCTTAGTTCTAGAAGACTTTATAGAGCCATGGAAACCTGACGCTGGTCTGTTTCTACTTATTTCGTACCTCAAAAGGCCTTTGATTGAAAACCAAATCGTAAATAGATTTATGTAAACAATGCAGATGAAACACATCATATTTTCCCATTAATAGAATCACAGAAAACAAATATGTTAATAGTCACTTAAGTCTCTTTGCACAGGCAAGACAGTAAAATCAAGCAGATGTCTTATTTTTTCTCAATGTGAGAGATGTCTCTCAAGCTTGCAGAAGCAGAAGCCAGCTGTGCATGGTCACTCTCAGCAGCATCAGGCTCAGAAAGGGGCCCTGGTGGGGGCTCGCACCCCAAGGCCTACAGAGAAGGCTCTCTCTGTTCTCTTTACCAAAGCCCAATAGCTCTCCTCAAGCCAATGGTGACTATAACCAGCACACAGTATTGTAACCACAGGGGCAATGGGCTTCTGTTAAACTTCCTAACTTCCTGCTGCACAGAAACATGGCCATTTCCTCTCTTCTGCAAGTGGGGTGTATGCTTTGCTTTTGCTTAAGAAGCTCTCAACTACTCTGCCACTGTTAGTGTGACTGCAGGCTGTGCAAAAGGCCTTAATTGACATCAGAGACCGCTGGATTCATCTCCCACCCTACCCAACTCCTGCTTGGTCCTTCTTATAATTACCTATATAGGCTAAGGATCCATTAAACAACAATCTCAAATCCAAAGTGCTCTAAAATCTGAAAGCATTGAGGCAGTGATGTGAACCCACTAGTGGAAATTCCCATACCATGAAACTTTGTTTCATGCATGAAACTATTAAAAATGCTCTAAGAAATTATCCAAAGGTATGTGTATATGAAACGTAAATGAGTATTGTATTTCTTTTTTTAAGGTTTTTTGTTTGTTTGTTTGTTTTTGTTTTTGGTGCAGGGTCTCACTGTGCAGCTCAGACTTGTAATGATCCTCTTGACTTCTGCCTCCCTAGTGCTGGGATTACAGGCGTGTGCCACCACACCCAGACTCCATTGCTGGCTCAGCATGCCTGAAGGTGGGGCTGGCATGGCAAGCAGTGCCAGTGATAGAATCCTGGCCCCTGTGCTTACCTAGGCAAGCACTTAGTCTGCTGAGCTATACTGCCAGCCCTGAGTTTTGTATTTTGACCTGTATCCTGTTCCCAAAATATTTCATTGTCTGTATGCAAATATTCCAAAACCTCAAAAGACTCTAAAACCTGAAACACTTTTGGTGCCAGGCATGTCATATCTGGGATGCTCAATCTGTTCCTAGATGGGGTCTTTCTTTTGATTCTCTTCTCTGAGAGGAAAAAAAAAAACCCAAACCAAATCAAAACAGAACACCAATGAGTGATGCTATGCCTGTGTTTGTGTCTAGTCAGTCTTATTAACTAGCTAATAAGCATTTTATTTAAAATGAAAAGCCCAGCCACAATGGGGCAGGCTTCTGGCTGGCTCAATTCATGTGGCTGTTAACGTGAGGCTGGTTCTAGAGCCTTGGAGGCTGCTACTCCCCCCCACGGGGTCAGCTAAGAGGGATGCGAAGGCCCTGGAGACAGAATGGCACCTGTAATGCACCGGGCTTGTGGAGGGCCATGTGCCAGCCTCACTGCCTCCCCAGTGCTCTCTCTCAAGCATCCTGTATCTCACAGGCAGGTGACAGGAGCTGAGTCCGGGAGGCAGGGCTGTCCCTTCGAGTGGCATTTCTGTAATTGCACCCTGTTTACCTTTGTGTTGAAGCCTTCAGCGTTCTGGGTGATTTTGTAGAGCTGTGGAAACCTGAGCATGCTCTCCTGAGTGCAAGACCGCTCAAAGATTCCCAGCGTGAAGGGTGGCAACGCAGTGAAAATCTGTGTGAAGACAAAGAGCCATTTAAGAGCAGCCCTTCCGATTTACACAGCAACGGTGTTTCAGCTCTCTGGAATTATGACTTAACTGCCAGTCAAGTCCAAACCTGAGACTCCATGATTCATCACTCCCCTGAACCCTCCAAACAAAGAAAATAAATGAAAGATTATTTTATTACTGTTAATCTGTGTAAAATGAACACATCGAGCACTAAAAACATAAATATTTGATGAGCAAAGAAATCTTGTTAAATTACAACTACTCTTCTTTGTAGAAGCAAGTAATGAAGAAGCACACACAGTTAGCTCTGGGAAGTGTCAGATTTTCTGTTAGTGTGGCTGAGGCACAGCTTTACAACTTCCCATCCTGTTTTATCCTCAAATTTCAGGAAGCACAAGGTTCCTCATCCATTTATTCATCCAAGAGACATTTATTGTCAATGAGTTATGGGACAGATATTGTGTCAAGCTCTAGGAACACAGAGATTTAAAAACAGAACAAGAAAGGAGAGGAAGCAAGTTCTGACTTCCAGAACACTTGTCTACTGCACATGTGGGGAAGGGGGAAAAAGCGCAACAGATGTACAGATAAACATATAAAACACAGGGCTCTGCACAATTTCTCACATTCTGGGGGCAGGGAGAGGACAGAGAAGGATGGGAAGAGCCAAGAAATGATTCTTGCCTCAGTGAGTATGCAAAACTGCACAGTACTGAACCTGTAGGGCTGGACAGGATGGTCAGGGATTCGTCAGGATGAGGGTTCCTCCAGGAAGCCTTCCCTTTGTGGGAAGCCGTTAACTGGGATCCATTTTATAATAGTGTCAGCCATTTTCTTAAGTTTCTATTCCCCTGCTGAGTTAAGTTTCTGCTCCTTCCCACCTTGCCCATTCCCTGTGAGTCATGTGCTATGCCCCAGGGGTGGGACCTTCCTCTGTTGCCTAGATACCTGCTGACATCAAGAGCGGAGACTTCTTCATTCCTATACTCCCTTTATATACCCAGTACCTGCCCTGAATAAACGAGACTTGCTCAGAATCCTGTCTTTTCTCCATTTCTCGTATCTCCTGTCCTTTGTCCCCTCCTCCATTCCCCGCTCCTCTCCCAGGTGACCTTCGTTGACTAACCCGCGGGTCAGGACACCTTTGAGAAGAGCATCCTTACAGAGTTTGAAGGCATCCAGGAGTGCATTAGGGGGAACCTGCAAGACACACAGGACAGGGGAAGGTGGAGGGCATGGTAGAAGCTAAGAACAGGAGGAAGGACAAACAACTCCTGGTGCTTGGAGTTCTTGGGCAGCTGGTGTTTTCTAAGACACTGGCTTTTCCCTTATACCATGGGGATCTGATGTCCATAGCATTGTGTATTGCAAAGGTGGAGCCAGGTGCTGATGAAGAGATTTGAAAGCTTTCAGTCTGTGACATGCTGTGGTCCCTGAGTCATTCTCCCAGTTGGTTCTGGCGTGGCTCACAGAGATGGCTCACTCACTGCTCAGCATCATGTTAGCGAGTTCCTACCCACAGAACCAGGATGCGCTCCAGCTGTGGAACAAGACTTGAGGCTCTGAAAGAGTCCTGAGCCCATTTATTCAGAGAGTGAGTATCTGGCCAGAGAAAAGAGCCTCCTGCAAGCCTCTCAGGATCATGCAAGCAGAGGTGTGGTGAGGGTGAATCTCATGCTCGTGAGAACAGACGGAAAGTGGCCCTGGGATTTCCATGTGTCACAGGCTGTGGAGGAGATGCAGAATTGCCGCACTCCCTTCTCTTGCAGTAACAAAAACTGTTCTGTGAGTAGATGAAGGTGCTCCTAACACACTGCTGAGAGGCTCTGCATGCTCTCTAGGCCTATACCGTCACTACTATTACTTGCACATAGCTGTGTTTTCCTTCACTTTTAAACTCTACTCCCTCCTTGTATCACTGCACCAGCAGTGCATCTGCCCTATCAGATTTCATCCTGTTTAGAGCACATTGCACATGCATGCCTAGACTGGCTGGAGATCATGATTTTATATGAAGGGAATATTACATACACTTTTCTTCTTCATAGTTTTTCTTAGTAAACAATGCTTTGTGGAAAGCCTCTGAGTCTCTTGGGTTTGACACTAATGTAGCCTTTTTTAAAGCTCGTATAATAATTCATGACATGGATGTACTATATTTTTTCAGCTATTTGCCCAATGACAAGCATTCATTTTGTTGTCCAATTCTTTGATATCATAAACCTACGTGATAAATACCTATATTATACTGTATGTGCTTTCTCTTTTAGTGCTTCCATGGGAAGGAGTCCCAGCAGTATGTTCATGGGGTTAAAAGAAACACTTAGTTTTAATTCTATGAGATGTTGCTAGTTACTTTCAAAAAAAGTTTCCAAACATTTATGTCTCCACTTACAAAGGACAACTGTAACCGGCTTTTCTATCAGAAGTAGTTCTATTGGTCTTTTAATATTTTCCAGACTGAAAATTAATGATACTCTTACCTTAAATAATGTACATTTTCCTGACTGACCCATTAGTAAAAGCATGTTTCTGTTCATTTGTTGGTCATCAGGATTTGCAGATTAAAATATCTGTGAAGTATCTAGTTTGGTCATGCTCATTTTCTTTTAATGCCTTATTTCCCTTTCTAAGATTTCTCTGGTAATGTAGATCACAATTTGGTGTTTATTTTTAAAAATCTCTTTAAACACATTGTTTATCTTCTTTTAAAATGGTTTCTCTTGCAACATAAAGCTTTCAGCTTTTATTGAATCTAACTATCTATTTATCTATCCATTCATGTATTTATTGATTCTAGAGCTTTCACACTGAACTACATCCTGGCCACTTCATTATAATTTTGAGATAGAGTGTCTCTAAGGTGCTCAGTTGCCCAGGCTGGGCTTAAATTTATTATGTTCCCGCCTTAGTCTCTCAGAGTGCTGGGATTATAGGCACGCATCACTGAGCCTGGTTAAAATGCTCTTAAACTTTAAATGGTCAACAATAGCTTTCAGGTGTCCAGTTGTGGTTACAGAAATCTCTCACTTCTAGAACTTAACATGTAGTTTTAAAAGTATACTAGGGAGGGCTGGGGAGATAGCTCAGCAGCATCAGCACTTGCCTGGCAAGTGCAAGGTCCCAAGCTTGGTATATTGGGGAATTCGTAAGGTTTTATTTTTTATTTTATTTATTTATTTATGTTGGCAGAACTGGGGATTGAACTCAGATCCTTGCGTTTGCCAGGGAAGCACTTATTCTACTGAGCCATCTCCCTGGCACCCTATTTTTTACTTTTAAATCCTTAATATGTCTACAGCTTATTTTTCTATATAGTATAAAGTCCATTTTTTTCTACAATTAATTTATCAAGACTTTTCCCCTTTAGTTGAAAAAATTCCCACTAAGATTTATAAATTCTTATAGTCCTGAAATTTAGAATTGGATCTAGTTCTAGAGTCTCTGAATAAGTTGCTTAATATTTAAAAAATTATTTATTCAGTACAGGGTCTTGCTACACAGTTTGGACTCATAGTGATCCTCCTGTCTTCGCCTCCCCAGTGCTGGAATGACAGGCATGCACCACCACACTCGGTTTCGGTAGCCAGCACAGTGCACCTGGGGCTCCAGGGCTGGCATGGCGTGCAGTTCCAAGGATTGAACTCAGGACTTTGTGCTTGCCAGGCAGGTGCTGAGAACACCAAGCTATCTCCTGGAACCTTGCTTAATTTTATGTCAGTGAAAGACTGATTTATTTACAGTATCTTTGGGGAACATTTTGACATTTAATAAAAATAAGTCTACCCTTATAAATCTTTTCTAAACATGCCTTCCATATGTATTCTTAGGTAGATATTTATTCCATTTATATGTTCCATAATTTTATGTAGCATTTCTCTCTCCCATAATGCCTGTTGGGATTCTATGTGGAATAGCAAATTTACTTATTCAATTTTAGAAGAGTTATTTCTTTTAATGACACTAAATCTTCTTATATGAGAAAATAGATGCCTATTCGTTCAAACATTTTATAGCCTTCAATAACACTTTGATTTTTTTTTCAGATAGGTAGCATAAAATTCTGATGACTTTTTTCTCTTTCTTTCTTTCTTTCTTTCTTTCTTTCTTTCTTTCTTTCTTTCTTTCTTTCTTTCTTTCTTTCTTTCTTTCTTTCTTGTGGTACCAGGGCTTGAACTCAGAATCTTTTGCTTGCCAGGCAAGCGTCTATGCTGCTGAGCTATCTCCCTGGTCCTGGCACTATATAACTTTGTTTTTGTTGTTGTTGTAACTTTGTTACTTCAAAAGGAACTATTACTTCTTTTCTACCTCTAGGGGTCCACTTCTGGAGTAAAGAAAAAGAAATAAAGCTATTGTTAGAATAGAAAAAAAGCTATAATTTTTGTAAATTTATCACTTATCTGGTTACTTTTTCAAATTTCTTCATAATTCTATTATTTAAATTTAAATTTGCTAGATAAACAGTTCCATACAGATATATGCACATGACCATATTTTGTTTTTGAGTCAGAGTCTCACTGTATAATTCAAGCTAAACTTGAACTCACTACATAGCTTAATTTGGCCTTAAACTCACAGCAATCTTTCTGCCTCAGCCTTCCAAGTGCTGGGATTACAAGTACATGTCATCATGCCTGGCTGTGGTCATATTTTTGTATGTGTATTTGTATATAAACAGAAAATAAAAAAAAATAGCAAGTGATCATTTTTTTCCCAATATTAGTAGTTATTTGCTCTTTTGGGCAGTTACTATAAGTTAAAGAATAACGCTAATTTATACTGTGATGGCAGGCTAATTGACTTGCTATTGCCTGACTGTTTCTTACTTAGAATGAAGTGGTTTTAGGATTTTAATATTTATGGGAACATGCTACTGGTTTTTATAAGCAGTCTAAATATATTTAATTGGTTTCATCTTATGTCTATTTTTTCAGAGTTCTTATTTTGGAAATGGTAGCTGAATTGCTTCAAATACTTTTTGGCCAGCTCTATTTCTTTGCCTCATATTTATATTAGTACATATTGGTTATACAGAATAATGGTTTTCATTCTGGAAAACTTCTACATGCACATAATTTATTTTAATCATCTCCTCCACATCCTCTCCCTATTTCACATTTTTTTTTCACATTTTGTTTTGAGGATCATTCAATGCATATGATGTACTTTGCTCCCATTCATGTATCCTCTTACCTACTCTTACACTTCCTCCAATGACAGGACCATATTTTGCTTCACTTTGTTGATATAGTCATATTTAGATTTTTTTTTTAAATTTTGAATGTTTTGTGCTCCTGGAGTAAATCCTACTTGGTCAAATACTTTATTCTTTTAATACACTGTCAAACTCCACTAATTAAGCATTTCTTTAAAATTTTTGTTTTCACAAATGAGGATTTCTTCTTTAAACCATGTTAGGTTGAAAGCAGGATTTCCTGATATAGTTCACTAACATTGGAGATGCCCCCTTCTCACAGTATGTATAAAATTTAGCTGAAATCCCTCTGACCCTGGTCGTTTTTGTCCCTGGGTGGCCTTGTAGTCTCATTCTGTCCAGATAGATGCCTAAAACCTCATACAACACCAAATTGCCTATATAGTGCATTTTCCCTATACATACATATCCATAATAAAGTTTCATTTATTAATCAGGCATAGTAACATGCTAATTCAAAAACCACGTATTGAGAACAATTATAAAAATAGCATATTAAAAGTTAAACATAAATTATTTATTTCCAGAATTTTCCACTTAATATTTTCAGAGCATAGTTAGCTGGGGGTGACTGAAACTTTAGGAAATAAAATTTCAGATAAGGTGACCTGATGTTACACTAATATAATATGAAGGCATTAGATCATTGTTGGGGGAGTGGCAAAATTTCCAAGTCTGATTTAATGTTATTTAACTTCCTATGAAAATTAGATTAAAAACCAGTGATTTTCTGCCTTGGGGAATCAAAAATTTAAAAAAAATCATAGAAAACAGGTAAAATAGAAATACTGCTTAAAGAAAATGGCCAGGGAGAAGTCTGCCCAGAAGAGAAGGTGCTCAGCAAATGCTTTCCATGTCATGAACTATTTTTTGCACTGAATCTCTGGAATGGGTCATAGACTGGAAAAACACTAGCAAATAAGATATTGCTGGCAATCTTGGGATCAGACTAACATACATTAGAGAATAGCATTGTAACCACATTAAAATTTTCTGATTTTATAATTACACTGTGGTTACACAAGAGAAGATCTTAGCAAACATGCACTAAAATATTAATCAATAAGGCACTGTATACGTAACATATACTTACCTGGCTTAGAATTTGTGCGTGTGTGTGTGTGTGTGTGTGTGTGTGTGTGTATGTGTATTCAAATATGTGTGAACCCATATGGTATACAAAGATACAAAGCAAATGCAAATGTTAATAATTGATGAGTCTGAGTAAGAGATATATAGGAGTTCTTTATTACCCTTTTTGAAACATTCCTCTCAATTGCAGCTGATTTCGTTTCAAAGCTATCAAAACAACTTCCATGGGGAAATGTCCCACTATGACCTGGATGTGGTCTGAGTACAGCCTTTATAGGGTGACATGCCAGAAGCATGGTTCCCAGCACAGTGGAGCTGAAGTACAGAACCTTTGAGAGGCAGGGCCCGGTAGGAGGCAACTGGGCTAGAAGGTTTCATTCCCCAACGTGATTCATGTAGGTGGCATAGTTCTCACAGAAGTGAGTTAATTCTCTTAAGAGTGGGTTGGTACCTACAGTGAGGATATCCTGTACATTTGTTCTCTCCTGCACATGGCTGTTTTTCTTTCTGCTTCCTCTGTGTTGGATACAGTCAAGGGGGACCTCACCAGACCTGAGCAGATGGAGATGCCCAGTCTTTGACTTTCATCCTCTTATACTGTGAGATAACTAAACTTCTTTTTTTAATAAGGTGTCCAACCTGGGATATTTTATGGTAACATCAGAAAATGAACTATACACCTCCTTGTTCTCACAAAGTTTGAGTCTTCCAGCTTGGGAGACTTCAAAGGTCCTTGAGCATTCCAAGCACAAATGCCTTTCTTACCAGCACTCTTGGCACCCATTTCAAACTTGGGATTTGTGGCAGCCTATGGTCATCTCACATTAGGTTCATTCTCCACCACAACATCCTCTTCTCTATCACTCAAGGACACACAAATACACAAAATTGATTCCCAACTATACAGATCAAAGGCCACTGTAGGTCTTAAACTTTCATGTGCATGACAACCACTGGGAAAATTTGCTTGAAAAGCAGTGTCTCTGAGATACTCTTCAATAAGTCAGTGTAGAGCTCAGGAATACACATTTTTCAAACAAATATCGGTTATTCTCTTGTATGTGTTCTTTGGGCATATGTTGACCAACACTTTTCTTTAGCATATCAGCATCTATGTAGAGCAAATATTCAATGAGCTAATTTGAATTTTTCAAGCCTTCACAGAGTTAACAAGAAAACCTAGCCCCCATGTTCTGATATGAAATAGGGCTAAAATCTATTCATGCTATGAGCAGATGATACCTATTCCAGTCATGCCTTTAGTTTTAAAGCAGTATCTTCTAGAGCTTGGCATCTGTTGTAGTTAGGGTTTAAAGAAAACAATATAGGATACATAATTTGTAGGATTATTTTATAATAGTCACTCAAAAAGTCATACACAAAGAGAGTATAAGAAATCTGTCCACACACTAAAGACCCAAAGAATTCAGCTGAGGGCCTGGATCCCATGGCAATGTCCTGCATGAGTCCAGCAGAAGACCTATGGCCCACAAAAATGACTCATGCAAGACTGTCTCATGGATTTGCACTGGGAAAGCCCAAAAGGTCAGTGGTGGAAGCTAGAAAGTCTGTGCAAGCAGGTTGAAGGATCTGTGCTAACAGGTTGGGGGGATCTGCACTGGAGCCAGGAAGTGACCCTGAAAGTAAAGACCAGAACTTTCCCCAAAAGTACTATAGCCATGCTCAGTGACACTAAGATCCCGAGCTCTTGTGATGATGAGGGTAGCTAAGTCCATATCAAGAAATCCAGCAGGACAAACTTCTAAAGGTCACTGAACAGTGCACCATCTTCCTCTCTGCAACCAAGAAGTAATGCTCAAAGCACAGACTAGAGTTTCCCCAAAGTGAACCATAGCCATTTCCAGTGACAACAAGATCCCAAGCTCCCCTGATGGTAAGAACATCTGAGTTCCCATCAGGAAAGCCAGCATGACGAGCCCTTCTAGGAGAACCAACAGTGCTGGAAAAACCAACAGCTCCCTAACACCTCTTCCTTTCCAGTTCTCTTTTTTATGTTGTTGGCAACAGTCCTCAGGTGGGCCTTCCATATCCACTGAGACCCTGACTCAGTTCAGCTGGGTATTACAAGCTGACCATCAGTTGTCAATTTGCCATAGCATTCTACTTATAAAATAGATATAAGGTGACAATTCTACAGCCTCAGCCCTCCTCGGTACTGAACCATCACAGCACAATCAGCATCTTTTCCCCAAATAGCTGCATAAGTTTAACCCACTCACAGTAGTTTTAACTCCTATAAATCTAAATATTTGTACCTTTTAACAATACATACAGAATAGGCTCCCAAGTCCCTGTCTGTGGGGCAGATGGCCAAAGGGGCTTCTCTAGTGCTTTGGTTGAACCCTGTGCTCACCACCAGTCATCTCTGTCTTCCAGGTCACCAGCACAACTCTGTATTGCACTTTTGCAACAGGTAATACAGTTAATAATTGGTCATCTTAGCACAAAGTCAAGACCTGAATCCAGTCTCTCCAGCATCTGAGGCCAAGCCACTAACCCTCTTTACATGTAAACTACACAGGAACAAGGCATGCTACAGTCTTTAATATCTTATACATAACAGTACACATAAAAGCTACTCAGAAAATGGGACTGAATTCATGGGTAATGTGAATATCATTATACACACAAGTTGTAAATATTTACAGTAGCATCAGCTTTATTATCGCATTAGACAACTTTGATCTGCATGTATTTATGAGGGTTGCTTCAACAGGTTAAACTTGTCCAGAACCCAGAATACCAGGGCTACACTCCAAACCAAGGGAGAGAGAGAGCAGCTTAAAGACAAAGGAATTCTGGGGTACCTAAAGCACTCAGCTATAAGCACATTACTTCTTTCTGCTAGCAAAACAAAATAAAAATGCTAGGCAGCTACTGAAACATCCCAGTTTTTAGTTTATATGTATTTGTAGCTTTTGAATTCATCACTGTCAAGTGATAAAAACCCCTGCAAAATTGTAAAGAAAAAGTAAGTCAGCTGATTATCATTTTTCACGGTGTTGAAAAATCAAAATTCATTGTTTGAGCACTGATGTAGGGGAATTCTACAATTCTTTTACAAGGATGGATACTCTTAAGGACAGACAAGACAGTAGGTGCGGAACCGGGGATTGAACTCAGGATCTTGCGTTTGCCAGGCAATGTATATTTCTATATATATTTAAGAATTCAGAAATAAAATTATGAAGTGGAATAACTTTAGAAAATTTAACTGTAGCTAAAAACATGAAATTATTGTGCAGGGTAACAACAAGGGTCTATTACCAAGATATATGGGTTAATAATTTCATGGGGTTATTCAAGAAAGATGTGTCATGATTGAAACCATGTGTGGGAGCTGGGCTTCTACAGGATGTGTTGCAGCAACAAAGGCTCTAAAGATATATTTGTGCTGCTGCTAAGTACACAGATGATTGACTCAGATACACTTCGCAGACATAAACAGTGAAGGAATGTCCCTGAAGTTCTGCACGCTATCAGAAAGAGGGAGAATACTTACCACATTGTACAAGCCAATGCACCAACGTTCAAATAAAATCTGCCCAGAAAATCCATTAACAAAGGCGAACCAAAGCTGAAAGAGAAGAAAAGTTCATGAGGTTTTATATCAATATTGACCTAAATGTTTCCATTCACTGAAGAAGTAGCAGGGAATGTGGACCACCAGCTGGACACAGCTGCTGAGGAATAATGAGCTCCAGGACCAGAGTGGATGTTCTTCCATAGAATATACACTCCCACTATAACAAATATTAATATCTTACAGAAAATTTTTATATAAGGCATTTCATTTTTAAGAGGTAGTATGCACATGCTAACAGAAAACAATTTAATTTCTCATTGACTGGAAGAGTCTCAACTTCACATTCTTTTTTGCCTATAAAGTTGATAGGATAGATAGGATTTGTTTTTGGGGAAGTTTCAAATACATAAGAATCATAATTTAAAAAACAACAAAAACTCCTGTGTTGATCATGCATGTTTTTAGTTCATAAAATACTGGCCCTTTTTAACTGGATGTCTACTGACTCAGCAAATTTCAAGATAGTATAAGAAAAACATGTTCAAATCGTCTTTTGGAGTAACAAAGGATGCCTAAACAAGTACAATGTTAGACTATTATTCATGTTTTCAAGTACCCTATAATGCTAATTGATTAGGTAAGTCTGACACAAAAACAACTGTAGAACAAAGTGCCAAGAATATAATTAGTGTCACATGATAAAGAAATAAAATAATTTTAGAGAAGGAAAGATTATTCAACTATGATTAGGAGAAGACATAGAAGCAGAATAAGTGGAGTGGAAGAAAGGTTAGCCATCAGGAAAGTGGGCAGAAAACAGACTCAAAAGGATGCAGATACATAAATATGGAGTATAAAATACTGTTTATTTAAAATCTATTTATACAATACAACAGGGTTCTGGTGATTTGGGATAAGACTTTTAAATATCACCAAGGAATCACAGAACCTACTTTAGTTAGTGAAATCATGAGAAACTC
The DNA here is from genome assembly GCF_000260255.1 of Octodon degus. Classification (NCBI taxonomy): domain Eukaryota; kingdom Metazoa; phylum Chordata; class Mammalia; order Rodentia; family Octodontidae; genus Octodon; species Octodon degus. Next base: position 2,474,157 of record NW_004524614.1, on the reverse strand, counting down.
AATCTATTATTATGGTAAACTTAACTGTCAGCAGAGAGCAAATGTATCACAACAATTCACACAGAAATCAACTCTGGCATTGAAATTTTACTGAGTTAGATTTTTAAAAATCAGCTCCTTAATTCCTCCAGACCAAGCTTTCTTCACATGGAAATTATATTCTACAGTGCTGTATACATAAATATACCCATTTATGATATTTGGTAAGAATAGAGTCTCACCAGGTCCCAGTGAGAAGAATCCATCAATACAGCTGCTAGAAGTTTTCCTTAAACACAGTTTTGATCACATCATTCTGTAGTTTAAAAGATGACTACAACACATTCTTAAATCCAGATTAAGCCTGATTTTCATTTATTTATTTATTTATTTATTATTAATTTATTTATTTATTGCACTTGAGATCAAACTCGGGACCTTACGCTTGCCAGGCAGACACTTATGCCACTGAGCTATATCCCCAGCCTAAGCTTGCTGATTTTAGAACGTCCAATTTAATCTTTGTTCTCTTTTTTTAAAATGCAATTTTATTTTATTTTAAAGAGTGAAAACAGAAGCAAAAACAAATAGAAAGAAAAGTCAGAAACAGGGTAACATACAAAATACGTATGTTACAGATTTTCAAAACAGGAATAGCTAATTAACAGTAGTTGTTATATTGTCTATTTTTATAATCAAATCTGTTGCTCAGATTAACAGATATAGTTATGCAAGATTGGACAAATAATTGAATATTACTGCTTGATTCCAAAAAATCTTGGAATCTTTTTTTTACTTGTCTTTTTAAAAAAATTATTTTAAAGAGAGGATAATAATAGAGAAGACAAATGGACTCAATTCACTAATTAAGAGAAATAGCCTGGCACAGTGGATTAGGAAACAAAATCCAACAATATGCTGTACACAAGAAACACATTTAACTCATAAAGACATTCATAGGCTGAAAGTCAAAGGATGGAACACAGTACTACATGCCCCAGCACCTCAGAAAAAAT
>NW_004524614.1:2465164-2467742 GCF_000260255.1 Octodon degus | reverse complement strand
CATTAAGGTAAAAAGGAAGAAAAAAGATCTATACAATGAATTACAACCCCTTAAAAAAGATATCAAAGAGGATTTCAGAAAAATGGAAAGACATTTCTTGCTCCTGGATAGGAAGAACCAACATTGTGAAAATCGTCATACTCTCAAAATTGTTATACAGATTAAATGCAATTCCTATTAAAATACCAGCAACATACCTCACCAATCTAGAGAAAACATTCTTAAAATTTATTTGGACCCGAAAAAGACCTGGGATTACAAAGGCAACCTTGGGCAATCAATTCACTCTTAATGTCAACATTTATCTGAAGAGTTCCCTAAAAGGTCTGGTGAGGAAAGAATGGAGAACAACCAATAACCAACGCTTCATGCTATGTTCCACACTCAGAATGTTCTTATAACATCTATTCAAATATTTTCAATCCCCAAACTGACAGTTTCATCCATTACCTCCTTCCCATTCAAGACTTCAGCAATCATTACCTGAACTAAACTTGCAACGCAATGAAAACTTGGATCCACGTCTAATTCAAACATATCTTTAAACTGTTTTAAGGGATTTATTGTAATTTTCACAAGTTTGTGTTACAGTTTCATTACGCCAACAGAGGCAGATATCTAATAAGCATTGCATTTTATTGCTTCATCCAATTAATTTATGTCATTGAAGAGGGCATAGTAGTAGTACTTCTTATCAATTGAAAATGGCAAAAATAATTGAAAGAATAAAGATGGCCCATTTTCAATAACTTGAGAGACAGCCTTAACTAAAACTGTATATAACACAGATTTGATCTAAAATCAAGACAAAATGTTAAAAGATAAAGCCTACAGTTTAAGACAGTAAAAATTTCAAGAAATATGTGAAACAGAAAACAAGCAAACAGAAAATCCCCAGCTGAAACAACTATTAAGAGGATAAAATACAGAAAGAGGGAAAGCAGTGATTGAGATCCCTGGAAGGATTCAATATAGAAGGAATACTTTGAAATTACTGGAATGTATTTACATACAGCTTTTTAATTTTTTTTAAGTAGGGAGAATAGACATAGTGGAAGTATAAATGACTCAATCAGGCTTATCCTTCTTTATGAAAGAGTAATAATCCATTGCATAAAAAACCCGCACATCTTCTTGATCTATTCCTTTTTTTTTTTTTTTTTTTTTTTTTGAAAAAAATTTTTTTAAAGAGGAGAATCCAATCTTTTTCTTTTTTTTTTTTTTTTTTTTTTTTTTTTTTTTTTTTTTTTTTTTTTTTTTTTTTTTTTTTTTTGTGCAGAACTGGGGATGGAACTCAAGCCCTTGCACTTGCCAGGGAAGTGCTTATTCCACTGAGCCATCTCCCCGGCCCCCAACCTCTTCCTTTTCTATTATCATTCCTTTTATTTATTAAAGTTGTCTAATTTCTCTGGATAACGTTGAATTATATTGAATAAGCATAGTGACAGTGGACATCCTTGTTTTGTTGACCATTTACTATGACAGTGACAGCTAGTTTGTCGGAGATGGCTTTTATCAGATTTAGATAAAGACTTGATTTCAACTTTCTATTGTGTTTTTATCATGAATGGGTGTTGGACTTTGTCAAATGTTTTTTCTGCATTATTGAGATGATCATATAATTTTTGTCTTTGGCTCTGTTAATATGTTGTATTATGTTTACTGATTTGCACATTTTCAACCATCCCTGGATCACTGGGATAAATCCATGGTGTATAATATTTTTGATGATTGCTTCATTCTCTTTGCCAGTATCTTATTGAGGATTTTTATGTCTGTGTTTATTAGAAGTTTTCTCTCTTTTTTGGGGGGAGGGGTTTGTTTCTTTTCTGGTGTGTTATCAGGGTAAAACTTGCTTCCTGGAATAAGTTGTAGAGTAAGCTTCCCTTTTAATATTGTTAAAGTTTGAGGAATACTGGCATTAGATCTTCTAACGTATCTTGTAGGATTCAGCAGTGAATCCATCAGGACCTTGCTCTTCTTTATTTTAGGTTTTGAATTACATATTTAATCATATTGACTGATATTGTGTTATTCAAATTTTTAATATCTACTTGAGTTAGCTTTGGTAATTCCTGTGTATCTAGGAATCTCATTTCTTCTGTGTTTTTCATAGTATTTCAATACAGGTTCTTTAGGTAGGTATTGATGATCTGGATTTCTGCAGTCTTCCTTTTTTTCTTAATTGCATAGACTTGAGTCTTTTCTTTCTTTTTCTGATAAGGCTGCTAAGGTTCTGATACATTTCTATGTAAATGGGTGCACTGTACTCTTAAGTGAATTAAATCAGACACACATATCCAAATATTGCATGAGTTCTGTGATGTGAGAAACCAGAAGTGTAAATAAGGATCAAAATGTATAGCATATATTGTAAAATGGGAGAAAATGTTCAAATGGGAAGGGGAACTAGGAGAGGGAAAGGAAGGAAGTGAACAGAAAGGAGAAAAGAAGGAAAAGATAGAAACAATATTTTTTGTAAATAAGGAGAAGAGTGGTTGAATGGAGAGGAAGGAAAAGGGAAACAAAAGAAGAATCAGGCTATATCATGTAGTTAAAATTCTTTTATGATGAATTT
>NW_004524614.1:2460889-2463987 GCF_000260255.1 Octodon degus | reverse complement strand
CAAGTGGCAGCTTCCTCAAAAGTCTCCAGTTGGGGACCTTCTTCAGGAAGTGTGGTGGCTCATTACAATCTCTAAACATGTAAAACAGGAGATGCCATCAGAAGCTATGTTCCACTCAGTGGAAACTGTGAATCTGGGGCAGCCTGAGGTTGGTGAATTCAACTCAGAGCTTCCCATGGAAAATCATCTGTAAATGTCTCCCTTTCCTTCTCCCTGTCCCTGTCCCTTTCCCTCTTCCTCTCTTTCTCTCTCTCCTGGAGATCAGGACCTTGTGCTTGCCAGGCAGATGCTCATGTCACTGAGCCATTTCCCAAGTCCTCCTTTTCCTTTTGCTCGAGTCTCAACTCTTAGTATCAGAAGGAACAGGCAATACTTTCTTAATCAATTCCCAGAGATACAGCTATGAATATTGCCATTTATTACCTTATCCTTAAGTAGGACCTTATTAATATTTTAAAAAAACAACATAATTTATTGAAAATAATATTAAGGTATTTATATACCAACTTAATAACTATTAGAAATGTTTTATTCAATCTTGCTGAAAGGCCTGAGAATCCTAATGGAGACAAGATATCAGCAATTGCTGATGGCACTAGTTTCAACATAGTATGTGCTTAAAGAGGAGTTAAATTCTCAGAATATCCTTTCTTGATGTGTTTAACTCTACCTCAGACTTTGAAGAAGTTAAATATAATTTCACAGTAATATAATATAATTAATTACCAATTAATCATGAACACCTAGGGGAAAATCCTGAATTCATTCCCTTAAGGATGTTCTTAATTACTATTCAAGTATGTACATACATTGATAGCTATAATGAGGTAGTATTTGTACTTGCACATTGTAAAACTTTCTTCAGAATATAATTATAAAGCTCAGGCACAGAACTTACCATTATTTAGCTGTGCTATAAAAGTTTGTTCTGTTATTTTCAGGACTCTTTTGGAGATTCTATCAGGATCCAAAAATAGATGTAATAAACCATGGAAAAAGTTTTCATCTTTTATTCAGGGCCAAACCACTGTAAATATATTATTACTAGCATCTGAAATGCAGGAACTATTCAGTATTTCAATGTTTGCATTATTAGATAAATGTTACACTGTGTAATTACAAGTGAAAGCTAATTTAATTAAAAAAAGCTAAGTCTCCTAAAGGATTGAGAATATACTCTGGAACTTTCTAGAAGAGCTTTTGAAAACAGAAAAAGGATCTAAGGAAAAATAGAAATAAATGAGAGAACAAAGGAAAAGTTTCAATATATTTTATTTTATATCCTAACAGATGTAGAAAGATATTATATCCATAAACTAAAGTAAGAATGTTACTATGTAAACAGGAAGGAAAAGAAATGCTTAAAGCTCCTGCAAATTAGTAAGAAAGATACTATTCGAAACAAATTCAATCCAGGAGATGAAAGATAAAACAAGGAAATAGCCAAGGGAGTGAAAGAATAAGGCAAAGAGGTAAGTCAGGTGAAATTTAAATAGTTTAGGATTTAAATCTAAAAAGTTCAATATATGCATAAGTTGTAGACAGACAGAATGTAAAAATCAAAAGGGAAGGTTTTACCAAAATTAATACAAGAAATTTTGTAGACTGAAGGAACAAGTCTCTAGGTTAGAAGGCACACTGAAAAGACACACTGTAAGTCTTAGAACACTAAACATAAAGAGAAGGGAGGCTAAAAATCTTGAGTCTAAATTCAAAGGGTTGAAAATGAAAATTGCACTGTTACTCTAGGCAACTAGATGGAAGCTAAGGGACACATAGTATTGTGAGAAATAAAATCAGCCTAAAATTTTATAGTCTACTAATCTACTAATGCATTGTAATAATGGGATAATGATATACTTCATTGCCCAATGTCTCAAAAATTACTGCCTAGGTAACTTTTCTGATATATGTGCTTTGGGAACAAAGAATGAGAACCAAGGACATGGAAAATGAGGGATCCAGAAAGCTCTGTCTTCTTGGGCAGAGTCACAGAGGAAGAAAAGGCAGCAGCAGATGGAGGCCAACAGATCAAGGAGGGTAGGTGAGGATGGAGAGAACCAGCTTAGAAGAGCAGAGAGCAACACAGCACAGGGAGTGCTGAATGACTTAGTATTCCATGTGTCAGACAAAAAGAAAGGCAACTAGAAACTACAGAGAAAAACTGGTAACCAAACCAGAAAGGAAAAAGAATCGCAGCATATCTCTTGGCTCTATAATGAACAGTAGTTACGTACTTTCAAAGAAGCCAACATGGATCCTTGAATTAATTAAAATCAGATGTGTGACGAGATGGGAAGAGAGAAGTTAGGAAGGTAAAACAGTAATGTAGGAGAGGGAAACACTGGATCCTCTGAAATGAGTCGGAAGATAGCGTCTCAATTGGATCAAAAAGTATAGCAGCACATACGCATTACTTAGAAAATAAAGATTAACTTCCAGCACAAGCATCTAGAAGAATCCTTCAAGTTATGACTGGAAGTGGTATCCATTTTAATGTTATATAAATATATTCAAACAGTGTATATATGAATAGACATATGTACTATGCCTCCAGGTACCATGACTTTCAAATGAATGTGTTTTGATGGGAAAATTTCAGTGTAATTGATTGTATTTTGCCAAAGACATTGTATTAGTCATTGATGACCTAGCACTATTTATTTCTACATTGACATTTGGATTATATTTATTATTCTTCTACTGCCAAAACTATGCCACTGATATTGCTGTACTGCTCTGCCAAGTGCATTCCACACACTAATTATCAATTTTAAATCATGTTATTACAATGCAGCCAGCAGAGTTTATATAATTAAGATGGGGGGAAAAAAACCAAGAAAACATCTGCTTCTTAATTAAGATGACAGGGTCCTTTAATACAATCATGACATTTTTCTTTTAAGGGAAGCAAACAACAAAAATTTTGTATAGTTCTCTAGACCTTAATTTTTTAAGATCCCTAACCATAATTGCATGAAAAAAATTTATAAGGCAACTAGAAACAAAAGATGAAGCTAAGTATAAACATGATCATGAGGGCCAAGACAGCTCAGGGGATTAAAGCACCTTCTTAGGCAGAACTCAGGGCTGGGGTT
>NW_004524614.1:2459807-2460789 GCF_000260255.1 Octodon degus | reverse complement strand
TGTTATATTAATAATTGTTAAATGGATTAAAAAATAAAATACAAAACATGTATTATACATAAGAGAAATATGTCCAACAAATGTGAAAAAGGGATGAGATAAAGTTCATAACCCTGAATGACAAAGTCCTAATGGCTAGGCCTACCACACTGACAATGCTATCTATTCCCCACTGAGCTACGGTGGCCTGTTGGTTCTCAGCAAACATCAAAAACATGTCCATCATCCTTGTTTCATAACCCAGTTTCAGGAAATTATGACAATGACATTTGTTTAATAAGCCATTTTTCTCTCACTTGCTCTTTATTATGTAACAAATTACCATAATACCTTGAAATTGAAGAAGAAATAAAAAAAAATTCCATTTACAGTAGCTTAGAAAAAACTGAATACCTAAGATTGAACCTAACCAAAAAGAATTCTGCAATGAAAACTACAGACCACTGAAGAAAAAAATTGAAGAAGACATTAGAAAAATGGGAAGATCTCCTTTGTTCATGGATTGGTAGCACTAATAGTGTATAAAAATCTGTATCACCAAAGGTGACCTATAGATTCAATACAATTTCTATTAAATACCCAAAGCATTACTAACCAAAGTAGGAAAAAATCCTAAAATTTATAAAGAATCAGAAAAGATGCACAATGACCAAAGCAATTTTGAGTAAGAGTAGTGTTGGGAATCCATGATATCAGACTTTAAGTTATACTACAAATCACACACTCACAGAAGCAACAAGGTCTTGACACAAAAACAGATACATTAGCCAGTGAGGACAGAACAGAGGACCAGGAAACAAACTCATGTACAAACAGCTATCTGACTTTTGACAAAAGGGGAAAAATACATTGGAGAAAAGACATTCTCTTTAACAAAGAGCATTGGACGAAATGCATATCCACATGTAAAAGACTGAAACTAGATCCCTTTCTCTCATCCTGTGATAAAATCAAATGGAATAGACTAAAGACCTAGATATAA
>NW_004524614.1:2457670-2459037 GCF_000260255.1 Octodon degus | reverse complement strand
GTATGTACATAGTGGAATATCATTCTTCCATAAACATGTCATTTTCACTAAACTGATGGAACTGGAGATCATTATGTTGAGGGAAACAAGTTCAATGCAGAAAGTCATGTTGTATGAGAGGAAATTACAGGTAGACTTTGACAGACACAGAAACTGATTAAGGGGAGGAAAGAGGAGTAGGGCTTCACAGGATTGAAAATGATCAAAATACCCCTTTTTTGTGTGTGGAGGAGGTACTGGAAATAGAACTGAAGACCACACATTTGTCAGGTGGGTGCTGTGCCACTGAGTTAAATCTCCATCTCTAAAATACCTTAAATGTATGAACCAATTTCTCAAAACAAAACTCATCATTCTACATTATTAACATGCACTAATAAAATATATAAATACAGGCTATCCATACAGTGAAACAGCTATAGACATTTTAAAGGTAAAATATGATCATGTGCAGTATCCTACAAAATACTCACCAATGTATTATTAAGATGAAAAAAAATCAAGGCATATGTTGAATAATCATGATTGTGCAGATTCAATATACTGGATATACTCATCCACACCACAGCTTTCTGGAACATATATTGCTACATATTCACTACGTCCATGCTGTAAGAAGGATTCTCAAGGTCAGAGCTTGCTTATACCTCTTCAAATCTTTGAAACTTTTACATTCATGTTTTAGGCAGTTATTCTCAACTGGGGGTGAGTCTCAAGCTGAAGAGATGTTCTAGTGTCTAAAAATATTCTTCATGGACGTGACTGGAAGGGGAGTACTACTGGCCTCAAAGAGTGTCAAGGCCAAGATTCTACTAAACATTCCACACCACCATAAAAATCCTCCACAACACAGAATTATCTGATTGCAAATGCCAACGTCACTGCTACAACCCCTGTGATGAAAAAAAATTACTAAGCATAGAACACTTAGAAAGCTTAGGTGCCTACTGTAAAAGCAACCACATTTATAGCAGGAGTGGATGGTTCAAAAGGGGTTCACTCGGTTTTGAGTCATTACACTGCAGCCATAGGCTTCATTCTTAAGAGGCACAGTACCAATGGCAGTGCACCTAATAAATTTACCAATGTAGATCCTGAGAACAGGAATATATTTTTGTAAATTAACAGTGAGAAATTACTTTAAGGATCTATAGTAAGCTTAGCATAACCAAGACACCCAAGGTTTTAGAACTCTCTGAGGAAAAAAATTGCTGATGGATCTAGCATCTCTTTCTCAGTATTGAACTTATTAACACTGACTTTATTCTAAACAATCCTAAAAGATATAAAATTTTTCACTCTTTATTTCACATTAATGTCTTTGATTAGTCAGACATTGGGTTATTCCCTCCAAGCAGCTGGTGCTA
>NW_004524614.1:2450147-2451854 GCF_000260255.1 Octodon degus | reverse complement strand
ATGATTTGATGGTATAAAGTAATATACCATCGTTACTACATCAGTAGCTTCATAAAACCAAATGCTTTATCCAGGAAACAAACAAATGACCTGTAATTGAAGATTAAACCTGACTTCTCCTGTTTTCTCCTCCTTTGACCCTGTGTTTGAACTTTCTATATATATTCATTTGCTGCTACACACACAGTCACATGTGGAAAAGGGATTCGTGAATTAGAGCTATCAGAACTGTAAAGCTGGAAAAGATGAATTTAACTTATCTTCATTGAATATTTACTACATTAAGTACTAGGGAATAGAGTAATTTAGAAAAGGGGATACTCTGCCCTCCAGGGCATTATTAAGATCGAGATATGCCCAGCAGCAGATTGCACAATTGGTTCTTTTTGACCTGAATGTGTTAAATGGCTCCGTGTAGAGGAAGGAGTGGCAAGGATCTGCAAGAAAGTTCCTACAGAGAAGCTAGAGCTTCAGAGATGGGTAGGAGCAGCACCTCCCTTCACTCCACAGTCCTTGCCCTCCTACTGACAGAAAAACATATGTTTGCATAAATCAAATGGCAAAAAGATTAGAGTTATAGGTAAATTCAGAAACAATAAGAAACCTCTTTCAAAGCAAGTGCTTTTCTCCAGCAGTCAGTATGAGTAAAGGTCACAGACTACCATAGTTGAGAGAAGACTATTATGGTCATTTCTTTTCCGAGGTTAAAAACCAATTAAAATCCAAAGAAAAATAAAACTGAAGTTTCTTCTTTTCTATCTATCTATCTATCTATCTATCTATCTATCTATCTATCTATCTGTCTATCTTCCCTTGCAGTGGGGTTACAGGAGTAAGCCATCACACCTGGTTTCGGTGACTGGTTGGGGCTGGCACAGCATGAGGTATCAGGGATCAAACCTGGGTCCATGCACTTGCCAGGCATGTGCTTAGACCACCCGGATATCTCCTCAGCCCCTGAACTTTCTTCTTTACTTCATTCCAATGGTTTACCCTGCTAGAAGTCAGTGCCTTAGGAACCCAGTAGTTGACAAAGGCTCACTCCCTCATAACATGCTCGCTAGGGCTGGGTGAACATGTGCATATTCTCAAATGGCCCAGGGCTTTGTCCTGTGACTATACAGTTCAATCACTTATTAGATACATAATTACGTGCACCAGCTATGGTTTGAGCCTTTGTCCAGGTACTACACATTTAGAAGTAAAGGCAGGTAAGATTCTTGCATCTGAGGCAATGATAGCCCAGCAAAGGACATCAGTAATGCAGCCAAAAACGTACAAATAAGAGGGTAGTGACTATGAAGAACAGGAATAGGATAGTGTGAGCTGGGAGAGAAGAACCAGCCTCTTAGAGAGGGGCAGAACACTGGGTAACAGAATACAAAAGAGAAGATTTGTTTGCTCATGGGACTTATGACCCTCTTCACTCTGACCTGAGGATTGGTACAGGCTGGTTGAAAGGTTGCAGGAAGAGGTGGGGAAGGGACTCGGCAAGACAGAGCACCAAGAATAGGATTTGAGACAAAAGAATTAACAGCTTTTTTGTGGCCATGTCAAATTTGAAAGGCCAAATGATACAAGTTTTCACTTTAAATAAGACACTTCATTTGTAAAGGCGGTATTATTGTACCATCTAATAATGTTTCATACATGAGCAAAGTTATCAGAATCAGGTAAATGAAAATGTGGCAGATGAATATTCAACCA
>NW_004524614.1:2447806-2450047 GCF_000260255.1 Octodon degus | reverse complement strand
ACTATTTATTTGATAGAATAAAAAGAAACAAACCAAAAAAAGCAAACAACTCCCCCCAAAACTCCCACCTCTTCATTGCAAAATTCAAAAAGTGGTTTTTCTTCCATTGTAAATACTCAAGCTTGATTTCACTTTGGCAAGATTTCCATAGGTGAAGTAGAAAAAGTGGAAGAACACATGGTATTTTAAAATATTCATACGAATATACTTTGTTTTTATTTTTATTAATTCACGTGACAAGTACAGGATGCCTCCTTGACACACTACAAAACTAAACTTTCACACTAGTCATAATCAAATGTTAATTTTATATATAAAAAGACAGTGCCACCCAATTCCTGAAGATAAAGGTCATTTTTGGTGGGTCATCAGCTCCCAGATTCAACTACAAAACACAGAGCCTGCAGTGCAGACAGATGGCCTGTCCTCCTCCTTGAGTTGCAGTTACTTGGACGGCGGTTTTTTTTTTTTTTTTTTACAGCCACTAAATTTTACTCTTTTGAATTAATGGGGGGAAAGATTCCTCTACCTTAACTTTCCTGTTAACTAGAAATGCTCTTAAATGAATACAGTCAAAGCCCAGAAAGCCAGGTCTGGCTGAACGGCTCAGGCTTGGTGGGTTGGTGGGGAGACGTGCCAAGCAGTACAGCTTGCCAAGCTCCTGGGGTTTTGGTCCTCAAATGTTGTGTTGTTATGAGCAAACGGACCCAAATTTATTAAATGGTTTTTCCTTCTTGGAAAAAGATCCTTCTTTGCTTTAACTGCTGCCTGACTGCCAAAAATGCAGGAACCATCTTGGCTAATTGCATAGGCTCCTGTCTGGAGATCCCACCACCATTGTGCAGGCTCGGCGGTTGGACCCGTCGCTGCTCTCAGGTTCTCAGCTAACACCCAACATACTCAGGAGGCTGAATTTCATCTGGGGGAGGATGGCCTGCTCCTCCATCCACTCTGCTCTTCCCGTTTCCCTGGTGGAGGACTGAAGGGGAAAAGTAGCCTACAGAGATTAGTTAATTAAATCTAGCCATATTTTTTTTTTTCAAGAGAGGCATTAACATCACAGTCTATTAATTTGTACATCAGGTCTGAGTTGATTAGCTTGTATTTAGGGTATTTATTTCAGAGTCAAAGCATTACAAAGTTTTGAAAATTCATATCACCCTGTGTACACAATGAAAAGTAAACATATAATTTGTCCAGAAATTGGAGGGTAGAGAGAGAAAGGAAAGGGGATGGGAAGAAAATAATGAAAATAGAGCTTTTTGCAAATGGGAATGGGACCAAGAGTTGGAAAGAATAGCGAGGGAGAAAATTAAGATGTATTATACATGTGTACCAAGTCCCCACAATAAATGCAATTGCTATTTCCCACAAACATACAGTAATATAAAATAGAATTCTCCATCAAATATAAAAAGAAACAATTTCTAGAAATCAATATATCATTATTCAAAACATTGATGTATAAGAAATATATTGTTTACAGCATTATAGTTGATAGAAAAAGACCCTAATGTTTTTCAGTTTGGAGTGCCCATGGCCACTGTGTTAAAGAATATGCCTCTTTAAAATTTTTGAGTCTTAATGCATGGAAATGAAGGCATGCCCAATAATATAAGACTAACAAAAAAATCAAAATAACTAAACAAGTAAGTGGACAGGCAAAAACTCAGGGGAAGGTGAGGGTGTATTATAGGCCAAGGGTTGTCAGAAATACTATTACTACTAATAATAGTAATAGCATTCTCTAAAAAGTCTCCCTCAAGTACCTTTTATTTAATAAAGCATAAAAAAGCTCTATTTTCATTATTTTCTAACAGTAAATGGAGCTGGACTGCGATGCTGTCATAAACAGCCAGTGTCCCATTTATAAGATCTTCATGCAGTTTTCATCCTGCTGAGTCTGCCTTGCACAGGTTACAACACTAACAGCAAACACAATGTACTCATAAAATATCTAAGGGCTTTTGAAGGGTAAACAAAAAATGAAAGTTGTAGACAATGGATATAGAATCCATATTTTGTGAGACCACAACAACAGTGGCTACATGCTTTCAGATGTTCGCATGCAAGTAAAAATAGGAGGGCTGGCTGCGCTGCTCCCATGGGTCGTCTGAGCAGAAACCAAGGTAGAGAGGAGAGGAGATTACTTTTGCTTTGTATATCACTGTTATTATTACAGCCAAGAAACATGACTTCAACTTTAAAAACCATGTAGAAGAAAACACGCTGCTGTTCCCT
>NW_004524614.1:2440774-2441916 GCF_000260255.1 Octodon degus | reverse complement strand
GGGGGAGGCAGGTCCCTGGGGTGACTGAGAGGGCAGAGCCCTGTCCCCGCTTCTGCATGCTCCTCTGCTTCCTGGCTGCCGTGAGGTAAGTGGCTTCCCTCCCCTATAACCTCCACCATGTTGTTTCTTCTTTGGAGAAAGCTGACCATGGCCTGGAGCCTCTGAAAATTGTGACCCCAAATGAATACCTTCTCCTGTAGGCTGCAGGTCTTAGGTACTGAGTCTCAGCAATAAGAAAGCTGACCAATAACACCCTCTAAAAATACACTCCTAGTGTCATTTCAAGTGATGCTGTTTCATATGGCCACTGAGATTTCTAAAAAGTTAAATCATGGGTATTAAAGCATATTTGACAAATTTATTTTGAAAAGTAAAAATATGACTTAAATAGGTATTTCAGCTATGAAAAAGGTTTGGGATGCAAAGAAACCTTTTGGAGCTTGGATTCAAAGACTTTATAGTTTGTTCAGAATGCTGTTGCTTTTTGCCCTTAAAGCAAGACAACTGGTAAGTCCAAGTGCCGATGATGATATCTCTAATATGAATGAAGAGACAAACTAAAGCACATAGTTACTGTAGAAGCTCAGTGTAACACACAGGAAATTAATACCTTGTGGTGGAAAAGGGGAAGACCAACATATAAAACAGTTAAAAGAAGTTTATCCCCGATGCTTTCCTTGCATGTGTGTGAGACGCGAGTGACTCCAAGGTTTACTCTGTCGGCAAACTGTGCTCCTTCTGTTGTTTCCAGAGCACAAGAATGTAAACGAGCAACACAAGCAGAGCGACTTAAGACCAGGTAGGAATGACAACTGCAAAGGGAGTAAGTGGTAATAAGCCTTGCTCAGGGGAAATATATCAAAACATTTATAGAGAAAGGACTTTAGGTAATTTTCTACATTGTAAAGTGACTGAATGTGAGTGATTTTCTTTTCTTTTCTTTTTTTTTTTCTTTTTTTTTTTTTTTGGCGGAACCGGGGATTGATTTTGCAGATCCTTGCATTTGCCAGTCAAGCACTTATCCTACTGAGCCATCTCCCCGGCCCCTATGGAATAAGGATTTTTTTTTTCTCCGAATGCCTTCAGGGCAGGTTTGGCTGGCTTGAGCTGTGGGGATCGAACCACAGCAACCTGAGCCTGAC
>NW_004524614.1:2433195-2439696 GCF_000260255.1 Octodon degus | reverse complement strand
TATTAATGGTAAATTCTACACAACAAAATAGGTGGCTTTTTAAGTATCTACCATTAAGGCAATTCAAAAGTAAATCAGTACTTATGGCTACTAATTTACTATGCTCCTGATATGTTAAGATTGTTATATGAGATCAAAACACTTTATAATGGTAAGCACCTAAATAAATCAAAAAATTTAAAATAGTCCAAATCTTTCTTAAATGCTATGTTAAAGAGGCCAAGGAAACTTAATCATTACTTTTGGTGCTAAGAATTGAATAAAGGGTCTCATATATGCTAACCATGTGCTCTATCATTGATCTATACTACCTACCTTAGATCGCCAAAAAATTTATTAGTACATGTTTGTAATACATAAAGTTTACATTCATCTTAGGGATTGGTACATGTGTATGGCATCTTGATTCTTTTTTTTATTTCCTTGCCCTCCCAAACCAACTTCCTCCCTGTCTATAGGTTCATATTACTATTTTTAGCTCATGTTTATAACATACAATTCTTACATTCATTATACGAATTTGCTAAATGTACACAACACATCCTAAATCATTTGACTTCCCTTTCAACTACTGATCCCCGTGCCTTGGTCTCTTGGATTCTTTCCCATTTGCAAAATATCTATCTCCCTGTTTCCTTCTACTGTATCTTTATTTTTGTCTTTATTTACACTTTGCCTTACACACAAAAGAGATACTGTGTGATATTTAAGCTTAGATTCTTTTATTTATTTATTTTTGGTACTAGGGATCTAACTCAGGACCTTGCACTTGCCAGGCAGGTCCTTTTGCTGCTGAACTATATCCCCAGCCACTGCTTAGATTCTTTTAGATGATCCTATCAATTGTTTTAGGAAGAAGGCTACATCTTCCTCATTTTTATACAAAAAAATGCAATCACTCAGTCACTCTGGTTTGAAATATTTTCCTGTAGAGACGGCCATATAGCTTAGCAGACTAAAGTGCCTGCTTAGGCAGGCTCAGGGACTGGGGTTCGATCCCCAGTGTGCCATGCCAGCCCCACCCCTGGAGGTGCTGAGACAGCAAATGAGATTGGGCATGGTGGTGTATGCCTGTAATCCCAGAGCTTGGGAGGCTGAAAACAGGAAGATCACTATGAGTCCGATCTGTGTAGTCTGACACTATAGATCCTATACTAAAATACATAAAATGATATAATGAAATATTTTCCTGTAATATTTTGAGTAAGCATACTGAATTCTTTTCATGATATGGTAGAGATTGGCCTGGTAGACAACCAAAAGCAAACTTCTCAATTTTCATTATCCCAATTGCTTGAATTGAATACACACAGGAGCCTGGGGTGTAGTTCACTGGTAGCAATCTGTCTACAACTGCAAGGTTCTAGATTTGATCCCAGCACCATAAAGAACAACATCCTCAAGTCCACAAATTACTACTAATGGGACAATCTAGATTGTATTGAAAAGGGCTGGAATTTCTATCTGAACGGTATGAAATAAAATAGAAATTACTACATGCAAATAAATGTAGTATGGGCTATGCATTTATAAATCTCTTTAGGCTTTTAAAAATTCTTTTCCATTAAAATCTCAAATGATGCAAGAAGTTGAATCTTACAGCTCAAAGTCACAAGTTAGCAAAGGGAAGTCTGGTCAACATTTTTAAGTCCCTTTACTAATTTTTTAGCCCTTACAAAATGCTTGTTTCTACAAAATTATACGCTTACTATGGAACATCAGGTAAATAGAAAATCCCCCCCCATAAAAGACCATAATACCAACCAGATGGACTATGCACAATTAAATTGATTTTTAATAAGGAATTCTTGGCACAATGCAAAGTAATCACCCCAAATTATATCAAGGACTACGTAATTTTTTTTTATAGTTCAAGGCTTAGACTTCTCAGCTCAAATCCCAAGCTGGCTTGCTAGGGAATCCAAATAGCTCACGAGACCAGTAAGAAAATAATGAGCCTTACATCTGGAGGTCATTGGTTAGGATCAGTTATCGTTCATTAATGACACAGCTGTTTCTAACCTCCTGGTGTTGGAACAGTGGCAGGGGGCTTATTATGCATGGGGTAGCAGGAATATGTATATGATCATTTCATTTATGGGCAGGACCTATGGTAAATATTTGAGAACATGTGCTTTATGACCAATAAAGCAATTCTCTCAACCTACTGACAGTAAGATTTAGTGTCTGGCTCCATACCAGGGTTATCATCAGAAGAGAACAGAATGGCACCCCATTGGTCCCAGTAACGGGAAGCCTGGACAAGATACAAATCTTCTTTGGTTTTATTTCTTGTTACAGAAAATAGAAAGAAATGGCTTCCTGGAAAGTGTAAGGTCCTAAGTTCAATTCCCTTACCAAAAGAAAGAAAGAATTTTCATTTTTAACATTTTAAAAATAATTATCATTTGATAAAATAGCTTCTCACATCCCATGGGACTACCTTACGTCATGCCCTCTGGAAATGAGGCTCTCTGCAGCATACATCACATGCTTTAAGCATTCTTCCAAAAAGCTGTATGTTTAGTTTATCCTAGTTTTCAAAAGCATTTACTGCATCCTAACTGGCAACAATTGTCTTTATGTTTTTAAGAAAATATTCTGATTTTATATTTTCCTTAAAATATACATATCAACATACATCCCTATGCTGTCCACTTCTGAGCTTCCATTCATAGCTATAGATCGACAGGAGAAATAGAGGCTTTGCATGAATTTGATGCCAGTGTGACAAGAGCAATTACTTCCCATGTTTCTCACAGAAGTTGTCTTTAGGTTCTTCTTCAGGAGAGAAGTGCCTTCATCCATCATGTGGGATAGAAGAGTCAGGCTGTTCTTTTCAGTAAATGTTGTCAACTTGGTTCCTATCTTTGAGTTTCATAAAGAGTAAAATGTATTTCTTCCTTTAGTCAAAAGGGAACTATGGACCGTGAAGAGGGAGAAGAAGGAGAGCCAGTAATGTCATGGAAGAGAAAGGCCTCAGAACAACTGTCCTGGAAAGTCCTTCTGTCCTAGAAGTACCTCTATTCTGCAGCTGGCTGCCTCAAACACCTCAGACACCTCAGGTGAGGAGGTAGGATCTGCTGATTCTTGTGGACATTTCCCTAACTGAGAAGTGTAGATAGCAGACTGAAGAGAACAGAGGCAGGCATCTCCGAGGGAATTGGTCTTAATGAGAGATCTTGAAGGTTGTATCCATGGAACCAACATGCAGACTTGGCAGCAAGGATGTTTCTGGCTATCTTCTGCAGGGAAACTGGAGGGAATGAAAGGACCACACCAGAGTTAAGAATAGAGCCCAGTGGGTGATAACTTTGATATGGTGTACCTCAGATGCGGGCTTTCCAGGTGGAAACTCAGAGATGCTCTGAGAAGAGATTCAGACAGGAAAAAATATCTGCAACATTAGCAAAAGGTACTTTCCTACAAATTTTATAAATGGTTCTCAAAATCTAAGTTATTTAACTCGTAGTAAATATTCATAGGCAGTGACTCTCATTTATGCATGAGTGGCCAGAACAAGGATATGCAGCCACCTCCAAAATAATCACCAATAATGAATGGGGGAAGGAGGTGGTTAGAAGAAGTTGAGTCAGCCCTATAATCCTACCTGTGCCACCAGATAAAAAATCCATGACATGATGAAAAAGCCAAAGCTGAACCATCTACATTGAAAGTGTTCATCTACTCTGTCTTTAATCCTTATATTTATATCCACAAATTCCAGCCACAGGATGACCACTTTTATTTGAAGTGCTTGGGACCAAGCTGCTTTAGATTTTGGAGTTTTTAAGATTCTGAAATGTCTGCATTTACATATTGAAATGTCTTGGGGATAAGATTCAAGTCTCAACACGAAATTCACTCATGTTTCACATATAACTTACGTACATATTCTGAAGCTAATTTCCTACAATATTATCCCTGCATTTGAGACTTGACTATGTGACCTGCCATGAAAGGTTGGGTGTAGAATTTTCATCTGTGGAGTCATATTAGCACTCAAAGCCTTCAGAAGTTGGAGTATTTTGGATTTTAGAGGATTAGATTCTGGATACTCAGCCTCTATGATTTTCCCACACTCGCAAGTGGCAGCTTCCTCAAAAGTCTCCAGTTGGGGACCTTCTTCAGGAAGTGTGGTGGCTCATTACAATCTCTAAACATGTAAAACAGGAGATGCCATCAGAAGCTATGTTCCACTCAGTGGAAACTGTGAATCTGGGGCAGCCTGAGGTTGGTGAATTCAACTCAGAGCTTCCCATGGAAAATCATCTGTAAATGTCTCCCTTTCCTTCTCCCTGTCCCTGTCCCTTTCCCTCTTCCTCTCTTTCTCTCTCTCCTGGAGATCAGGACCTTGTGCTTGCCAGGCAGATGCTCATGTCACTGAGCCATTTCCCAAGTCCTCCTTTTCCTTTTGCTCGAGTCTCAACTCTTAGTATCAGAAGGAACAGGCAATACTTTCTTAATCAATTCCCAGAGATACAGCTATGAATATTGCCATTTATTACCTTATCCTTAAGTAGGACCTTATTAATATTTTAAAAAAACAACATAATTTATTGAAAATAATATTAAGGTATTTATATACCAACTTAATAACTATTAGAAATGTTTTATTCAATCTTGCTGAAAGGCCTGAGAATCCTAATGGAGACAAGATATCAGCAATTGCTGATGGCACTAGTTTCAACATAGTATGTGCTTAAAGAGGAGTTAAATTCTCAGAATATCCTTTCTTGATGTGTTTAACTCTACCTCAGACTTTGAAGAAGTTAAATATAATTTCACAGTAATATAATATAATTAATTACCAATTAATCATGAACACCTAGGGGAAAATCCTGAATTCATTCCCTTAAGGATGTTCTTAATTACTATTCAAGTATGTACATACATTGATAGCTATAATGAGGTAGTATTTGTACTTGCACATTGTAAAACTTTCTTCAGAATATAATTATAAAGCTCAGGCACAGAACTTACCATTATTTAGCTGTGCTATAAAAGTTTGTTCTGTTATTTTCAGGACTCTTTTGGAGATTCTATCAGGATCCAAAAATAGATGTAATAAACCATGGAAAAAGTTTTCATCTTTTATTCAGGGCCAAACCACTGTAAATATATTATTACTAGCATCTGAAATGCAGGAACTATTCAGTATTTCAATGTTTGCATTATTAGATAAATGTTACACTGTGTAATTACAAGTGAAAGCTAATTTAATTAAAAAAAGCTAAGTCTCCTAAAGGATTGAGAATATACTCTGGAACTTTCTAGAAGAGCTTTTGAAAACAGAAAAAGGATCTAAGGAAAAATAGAAATAAATGAGAGAACAAAGGAAAAGTTTCAATATATTTTATTTTATATCCTAACAGATGTAGAAAGATATTATATCCATAAACTAAAGTAAGAATGTTACTATGTAAACAGGAAGGAAAAGAAATGCTTAAAGCTCCTGCAAATTAGTAAGAAAGATACTATTCGAAACAAATTCAATCCAGGAGATGAAAGATAAAACAAGGAAATAGCCAAGGGAGTGAAAGAATAAGGCAAAGAGGTAAGTCAGGTGAAATTTAAATAGTTTAGGATTTAAATCTAAAAAGTTCAATATATGCATAAGTTGTAGACAGACAGAATGTAAAAATCAAAAGGGAAGGTTTTACCAAAATTAATACAAGAAATTTTGTAGACTGAAGGAACAAGTCTCTAGGTTAGAAGGCACACTGAAAAGACACACTGTAAGTCTTAGAACACTAAACATAAAGAGAAGGGAGGCTAAAAATCTTGAGTCTAAATTCAAAGGGTTGAAAATGAAAATTGCACTGTTACTCTAGGCAACTAGATGGAAGCTAAGGGACACATAGTATTGTGAGAAATAAAATCAGCCTAAAATTTTATAGTCTACTAATCTACTAATGCATTGTAATAATGGGATAATGATATACTTCATTGCCCAATGTCTCAAAAATTACTGCCTAGGTAACTTTTCTGATATATGTGCTTTGGGAACAAAGAATGAGAACCAAGGACATGGAAAATGAGGGATCCAGAAAGCTCTGTCTTCTTGGGCAGAGTCACAGAGGAAGAAAAGGCAGCAGCAGATGGAGGCCAACAGATCAAGGAGGGTAGGTGAGGATGGAGAGAACCAGCTTAGAAGAGCAGAGAGCAACACAGCACAGGGAGTGCTGAATGACTTAGTATTCCATGTGTCAGACAAAAAGAAAGGCAACTAGAAACTACAGAGAAAAACTGGTAACCAAACCAGAAAGGAAAAAGAATCGCAGCATATCTCTTGGCTCTATAATGAACAGTAGTTACGTACTTTCAAAGAAGCCAACATGGATCCTTGAATTAATTAAAATCAGATGTGTGACGAGATGGGAAGAGAGAAGTTAGGAAGGTAAAACAGTAATGTAGGAGAGGGAAACACTGGATCCTCTGAAATGAGTCGGAAGATAGCGTCTCAATTGGATCAAAAAATATAGCAGCACATACGCATTA
>NW_004524614.1:2415609-2429082 GCF_000260255.1 Octodon degus | reverse complement strand
TTGTTTTTATTAAAATAATTTTTTTATATTTATACATGTTTTAAATAATTTTTGAGGAAAGCCATTTAGATCAATGGACTAGAACTAAAAATCCAGAAATAAATCTTCTTACATACGATCATTTGATTTTTCTCTTAGGGTGCCAAGATGATTTAATACTAGCCTTCTTAATAAATGGTGCCAGTGTAAGTGGACGGTCATATGTGAAGGAATAAAGTTGGGTACTTACATTATAGCATTTACAAAACTTAATCCCCAAATGCATAAAAGTCTTAAATTTAAGATATAAACACACAAAATGCCTAGAAGAAAACACAGGAGTAAATATTTCATGCCCTTGAACTTGGCAATGGCTTCTTAGATGCAACACCAAAAATAGAGGTGCAAAGAATAAAATGGATAAGTTGGATTTAATCAAAATTAAAAGTGTTTCAAAAGATACAATCAAGGAGGTGAAAAGTCCACTCACAGAGTGGGAGAAAATACTTACAAATTAGATATCTGATCAAAGATTTGTACCTAGAATATATAAACAAGACTTACAGCTTAATAAGACAAGTAATTAAAAGGGGTTGAAGGATCTAAATAAACATAGCTCCAGTGACAACACAGAAGGAGCCAACAAACACATGAAAGGGGCTCCACATGGTTAGTCATTAGGAAAATCCCAATTGTGCCACTTCAAACCTGTTAGGGTAATAAGAGCTGTTGGTGAGGATGTCAAGAAGCCATAACATTTATGTGTTGCTAGTGAGAATGTAAAATTGTGGAGCCACTCATCAAAACTGCCAGGCAATCTTGCTGTTGTGGTTTGGGTCTAGCTGTTCCACAGCCTCATGCAGTTGTGGGGTGGTGACTTCTAGAGTTTGAGACTAACTCATGATCCCCTGGGATTATGGGTCTTAGTACTACTGGGATTATGGGTATGAGTACTACACCCAGCCTTGGGGTGGATAGCCTGAATATAATATAAGAGAGACAGAGAGACAGACTTCCTCTCTCTGTTGTCATCATTGCTGCTACTCCTCCCATGGGCTCTTACTCTTTGCCGCTGCCCTGAACTAATGCTCTCTGCCCTGTGCCAGTCTGCCTTGGAGCCAGCTGAGCATGCAATGAAACCTCCAGTAACTGTGAGCTGAATAAACCTTTCCTTCCTTCATTTTGGGTGTTGGGTGTTTGTCCCAACAACAAGAGTAGCTGAGACACTTCCAAAGGTGAAATTCAGAGTTATCCTTGTATGACTAAGTAATTCCATTCCCAGGTATAAACACTAGAGAACTGAAAAACATATGTCCTTACACAAACTTGCAAAAGAATGTCTACAGCAGCCGTATTCACGGTAGACAAAAAGTTACACAACAAATACTAACTTGCAGATGCATAAGTAAAATGCTGTAGGTCCACACAGTGGGATATTATTTTGCTGTATAAAGAAATGAAATACAGATAACATGTTACCACATGGAAGTACCTGGGAGCCAGGCAGAAAAAGTCACATATATGCTTCCATAGACATGAAATATCTAGAAAAGGCAAGTCTGTGAGGGACCTAAACAAGATAGAGGTTGCCAGAATACTGTTTAGAGAAAAGATGCAGAGTGACTGACTGCTCTTTGGTATGAGTTTCTTTTGAAGTAAGGAAAACAATCTGGAATATGAAAGGCACACAACTCCAAATATACTGAAGCCAAAGGACAAATTTTACAGTATGTGAACTTTATCTCAATTTAATAAAAGAGCTTTACTTTTAGTCCTCAATTTTTATTCTAATGCAAACTGTCTGTCCCTGGCTGCCTAGCAGGTAGATATCATACTATAGCGGCTCACTTTCTCACTTTCCCCATATCTGCAGCTATAGAGAGGAAGTATGAGATTACATGAAGAAGTCCTCTGTGATGATTCTGTTTTTGTCCCTAAATAGCCATGTGACTTTAGCAACTTCTATACAACCTTTCTTTGTACAACCCTTCTCCTTAGGAAGATGGATAAATTGGGCATGATAACTTCTATTGGGTTTTTTGAACTAAAAACAATGTCTCTATGTGGTATATATAGAACTCTTCACTATGGGGAATTTCAAATGAAAATGCCTCAAAACCTCAACCCAGCCAATACAGTTGTTCTAACAACCAAAACAACAAATAATTGTCAGATAACTTCAATTCTTCTTTAAAGATATAGAGATGGGCTGTGGAGATCATGGTCTAAGCACCTGCCTGGCAAGTGCAAGGACCCAGGTTCAATCCTCGGTACTGCATGCCGTGCCAGCCCTGGAACCCTGGGTGTGCTGTGCCAGCCACTGAAACTGAGCATCGTGGCACATGCCTGTAATCCCAACGCTGAGGTAGCTGAGACAGGAGAATCACTACGAGTCTGAGCTGCGTAGTGAGACAGGGTACCAAACACACAAACAAATCTTAACCTTCCCAGTCACTCCTTTGAATCCCAAATCTTTGATAATAAGCTACCTAAAATATTTTATACTTTTTCTAATTGTTTAACTCTCAATTCCTTCTTTATGCGTCACTTCTTAAAGGCTCGAGTCTACATCCATTTAATTGTACCATTTTACCCCAAATTTGTAGTCTGTACCACATTCTTGGTGATTCCACCTTTTCTATAGGCAAATTGTCTTTAAGAAAAAAGCAAAAACCATTCTCATGCTTCTGAAAGGTTGGCTGTTACATTTTTGAATTCTAGGTTTCATTTTTCTATCAAGGGGTCTTAACTTCCACAACCCAATTCTGTCACTCTGGTGATATAAAGCTACCATCTCTGGCAGGTTGTCTCCCCTTCTCATTTGCAATTTTTTTTCCAGAACCAGGGATTAAACTCAGGCCCTTGTGCTTGCCAGGCAAGCACTTATTCTATTGAGCCACCTCCCGAGTCCTGTCATTTGCAAATTTAATAGCTACTGTAAATCTTTATTACTCTTTGCCCCTTGGAGGAGTGTCAGAACTGACCAATGCCCTTCAAATTCTCCTCTGTTTTGGCAACTTCAACTGATTTTTAGTGCCATTCCTTTTTGGGGTGTCCATCTCCCTGTCATGAGCTAGAACCTCTCTAGTAACAGTGGGAAGCTTGGAGCTGGGCTATTTCCTTCTCCTTTTCTTCACTGTCCCGCAAAGAGCTTACCTACTGCTGAGACCCCAAAAGTCTCTTTGTATAGATGACCATTTTTCTGGTACTAGAATTAAAATCTAGGGCCTTGTACAAGCATGTTCTATAACATTGGGCTACATCCCAGCTCTATGTAGATGACTTTCCAATTGCGTTTCATTACTTAATGTCAATGCTCCATCACCAACGGGCTGCCGAATATCTCCATTTTTATGTATAATTGAAATTTTAAAAACAATAAGAAGATGTTGCTTTTTAGAGTAGCTTTGGGTTTATAGACAAACTGAGAAGAAAGCAGTTTGGATATCGTCTCCCTTGTTACAGTTCTGTTAGCACTTTCCTCCATTATTGACATATTGCCTGAGTGTATACATTGGTTACAAGTGATGGCCCAGTTCTAACTATGATTTCACAATATAGGCTGCAGTATAGCCAAGGCACACACACAGTGTTACACAGTTCTATGAGTCTGGACAAAAGCATGATGTTGTGTCTGTCCTCACAATACTATTCATCATATTTTCTCCATGCTAAAAATCCCCTGTGCTGCACGGACCATCACACCTCTGGAGTCTGTGTGCCACTTTTCAGCTAGCCAGCTTTTTTCTAGACATCTCCCTAGGAAGGGTATCTCTTCCCTCACTCTCAGTCACTTTCCTCTTGGCATCTTTGGGTCCTCTCTTACTTTCATTTCAGTGCTTTACTGCAAATTCTGAGATTCATTTCAAGATGGGAACGTACCATCTCCATTTTATTGAGCACTGTATCTTGAGGGATTAAAATAAAATTGGTCTTCCAATAAATGAAAGGTGACTTTCCCTAACACCACCAGGAGCTTAGTTTTATGGCCTCCCTCCAGGATGACAGTTATGCTACGGTATGGATATATTGCCACTGTCTTTGAGGTTAAAGTGCAAACAAACAGCTATGCTGGCAGTCCTCTGACATTGAGGATTCCTTCACATCAACTAAGAACTTAGTTTTGCAAAGTCAAATAGAATTCACCCAGGCAGCAATTTAAATATTTCCCTGGTTTCAAACTTAGTGTGTTATTTATAAACACTCCCATCATTTCATTTCTGATATGCCAGCATGGAACTCACCATGGGATAACTACAGAAGCTAAACCCATGCACTGAACTTCAGATCCAGAACATGTGGAGATTTCAAAGGCAGCTTCTGCACTTGGGTAAATTATATAGTTATAACTTTTATGACTGGTCCAGTGATGCTATCACATTATCCTTGAGCAAGGCTTAGCAAGGAACTCCATGTCATTTGGTACATTCTACAGCAAAAGCAAAATTTGCAGGAAAAGAGAATGGCAAACAGGAGAAGATGATTTAACAATACCCTTTGCAAAACACCCAATGGATAGATTCAAAATTAACAACCTAGAAAACAGAAGCTGACAACTGATAGTTGATTGTCAGTGAATTTGAAAAGTGCTACACTCTGTACCAAAGACTTCAATCATATAAAATTATTGAACAGTGCTAACAATTTGCTGACAGAATCTGTTTAACACTTCATTTTCTCCTAAAAAAGAAAAAAACCATAAAAGCAAAAACAAAAAGCCTCTTAAACCCCTTCCTTTCTTCCTTCCTTCCTTCCTTCCTTCCTTCCTTCCTTCCTTCCTTCCTTCCTTTCTGATAGAAGTCCCCTTGGGCAAGGGCTATGATTTCTAAATTCACAGAGTTCATATTTCTGCACACTTAGGCAAGAAATCATTGAGCATCCCCATCCCTCCTACACCCAGCAGCATGGCAACAGGGTCATACTAGGTTTACAGCACATCCCCCAAGGAGCCTTAGTGTAGTGAACAGAACAGCTATCCCATTGAAAGCCTTTCTTAAAAAGGGTGTGGTAGCACAAGCCTGTAATCCCAGCACTTGGGAGGCTGAGGCAGGAGGACAAATGCAAATTTGAGGATAGCCCCAGCTATCAAGTGAGCTACAGGGCAGTTTAAACTACACATCTAGACCTTGTCTCAGAAAAACCGAATTAAACCAAACAAAAACAAAACAAAAACAGGATAAAAGGGGGAACAATTCATTTTAAGGGACATTTTTATATTTATAATGTATTTACAGAAAGCTCTTTACAGATTTTGTGACCCTATAATACATGAGGAAACTACCCACACATGCTAATTCTGTAGAATTGTTTCTATTTGATTGTTAGATCCTGGTGCTACAAAGCTACACAAAGTCATTACATGAAATGGCTTAATAACTAGAAAGGCAAATACTTAAGAATGTTACAGAGAGGAGTTCAAATTACCTTCCCTGTGATTCATCAGATGTGAACATCTGCTAATTTTACAGTGCTTCAAGTAAGCACCCTCTGTTCCTACCTTCACACTTTTAATATGTTGTTCTGCATAGTAACACTTCCTCCCAGCCAGGAATCCACTGTAAGTCAATGTCATTAAAATACCCATACCTCACGTCACCTCCTTCTGCCAAAAAATGAAAGTTAAGACAAGCATTTTTATATATACTGGCAAAAACTAAAAGTTCCTCTAGGTTTAAACAAGATGTTTTGCCAAAGTACTTAACATACTAGATACATAAGTATTCACTTCAGCAGCAGAATATTAATATTATTAATGTACTTTATTCTCTAAATGTTTCTCCCTCTGTCCTGAGTGTGGATAATCATCTGTCGTTTCCTCTCAGATGCAAATGACTGTTATCGCTGCTGTTCTTCATGGTATTTCAGTGGGTGCCATCTTAAATCAGTTAAGCAAAAGGGTTAGTGTGTGGAGAAGACTGGAGATTGGGTTCTGGTCCCCAACAAATACAAGTGCAAGTACAGCTCCCAGATGCCACTGGTCACAATCCTTTATGTTGCTGACAATGAAGTTTCATGAGGGAACTCCAACTTCACACAGAGCACATGGGAAAGCCTTCAGGTAAAGGAATACCTACGTCAGGTTCTGAAAGATGGACCAGATACTAAGATATAGGGTGGGAGAGGTGGCATCTTGATTTCACCTGTAGTTACGTAGAAGCAGGAAATCAGGAGAGTACATATAAAGGGTGATGATCACTGAAGACCTGGCTGGAGGCCCGTAAACCTTCTATATAGGTTAAATATTTATAAGTATACAATTTAGTAATATAGATATGTTATATTATGAGATATCCCTTAAATAGACATAATGAACTTTTACTAAACTATTGTGTTGCAGATTTAGCCATTACCAAAACACTGAAACTAAAGTTTTGATGTATTTGCTTTAAACTCTTTTTATAAGTCTATTACAACCCTGTCATCTAATGATTTAGTTAAGATCCTCTGTAAGTCGATTAGTTGAAAAAGCAGTGAAACTTGATATATAAATATTGCATTAAATTTAGAAGAGAACACGCATGCTCATTCATCTAAACTTGATTCTAAGCCAAGATCTGCTCTCCTGTTCGAACACTCTCCAGCACCCTACAATGTAGCTGTGCCATTCTGTTTCAAACTATCCTGTTGCAGGTTTTATTTTTTTTAAAGAGTAAATACAAAACTTTCATGAATTTAAAAAAGTTTTCCATATTTGTCTTACCTATTTCTAATTAGTATTGAAGAAACAAACGACCAAAATACCCTCACTTCTGAGTTTTTCCAAAATATACAGACTAGTTTTCAGTAAAAACAACAACAACAACAACAACAACAACAACATTCAGCGCCTGTATTTCCTCACTGTAGGCGACAGCTTGTAGAGATGATGTTAATGGCTTACTCTTCTAGTGAGGTGGTAGCTACTGCGGTAGTTTAGGGAGCAAAGGCAAACAGACCTTCAGTTTTCTTTTTGAAACAATGTGGGAAGTTACATCATGGAAACAGAGATGTTCACTTTTATGATGAAATTAAAGGTAGCAAATGCTCTGCTTTATCACTTGCTAAATTAATATTCAGACTCTAGGCCCACTCTTTCACAGCCATACATCAAACCTTGCTGCTGACTGATAACTGATTCAAGGGATCCATTTCCTACAGTTTCCCCAGCATGTTTTTTCCTCCAACTTGAGAAAAGGTTCTCAGGCAGAGTGAACATTAATTATCTCTCTGTATTCTACACAGAAAAGTAAGATTACTGTATTTTCTAATTAAAACACCCAATTCATCTCTCATAATACTAAACTTCATTTGTTTACTTTTTAAAAAGTTGGCAAATATTTAACAGGTACTGGTCACCTCATCTTTGGCCACTTCTGCCAAGCCCCCAGAGGAACAGCATGTGGACACGGTTGCTGCTTCTGGAAGCCGTGGAGAGACCATAAAAACTGTCTCTCAATTATTGAATCATAATCACTTGTTTCATTGTACTTATTCACATCATATATTTGTAAAGACAAGTTTGAGGATGATGTAAGCTTATGTTTAATAAAAACAAGAGATGTCTACAAGGAAAAATGTTTAATGTTCTGCTGTTTCTATAATGAAACTCTAATTATTGTAGATCACAAAGTAGATCACATTTTTAATATTTAGAGTCAAATAAAATTCATTCCCATTCAACCACTGTATTATCTTCAAATAGCAAAGACAAGCACTTTGGCAAAGGTAAGGATGGGTATCTAGAAGCGATTCTCTAATCAACTTCTTGCCACTTTCAGAAGGGCACCGCCCCCAGACAGGAGTGGGAGGTAGGCTGTATAAAGGAGCACTGGCTAGTTTGCCTGTATGAGTTTTGCAATGAGTTAAGCGTCTGGCAAATGGGTGAGAGCTATGGGGTAACACTGAAGCCCTACAGGACTTGGCTTGAAGCAGAGAAACAAGGGGATTTTTTTAATTTGGGTCAGGACAGAAACCATTCCAAATGAGCCTGACTTGCCAGCCTATTAGACACACAGAAAGCCACCGAGATGGGTGCTCTGGCTCCACAGCCATCCCAGAAGAGGGAGCCCAAATCCCACATGAACCAAGAAAACTACCCACTTCCTGGAGGTGCAGACAGACAGGCACAAACTCCATGAAGCAAATACTAATTCTCTTTCCATAAGGAAGGTTTCTTTCCTGGTTGTAACTTGGATTGTTTGTTTGGTTTTGTACTGGGGATCGAACTCAGGACCTTGCACTTGCCAGGCAGACACTTATGCCACTGAGTTATATCCCTGGTCCTCTGGATGTATATTATTTAGAAAACAGCTCAACACTCTACAAACAGACCTCAGAAACCTAAAAGAGATTTGGGCTCAAATTTTAGGTTCTATGATTAAATGGCAGGTAATGAACACGATTAGTATGTCTAATGCAACACAGGACAGATATATTGATTCATAAAATAATTATGATATATAACTAAAGATAAATTTATGGACACTAATACTTAAAATAAATGACAGTACAAAGTATAATTATTTGCAAGTACTGAAGTAGGTGCCTTTGGAGGTGAGGTATACGCCTGTGCAAACAGAGGAACTCTAGATTTATTGACTGAATGGTGACTGATCATGGTGCAAACAATGCACAAACCATGTGAGTGCTTGGAAACAATTGGATGGGACTGTCTAATGCAAATCTTCATAATTCAATACACTGTTATGGTGCACTGGACACATGAACAAGAAATGCTCAGTTAAGAGAGCTCTCCTGGAGCCAATGGTTCTACAGGAAATGGAGTGGTAAGAACTTCAGCTAGAATTGGATGAACCATTCAGCCTAAACTCAAGGGTCAAATGAAATTAATGATGCAAACAGATTTTTTGACCTCAAAAATGGAGGCTTATGACCGTGTTTTAGAAGAAGGTATATGAGTGTGTTTGAAACAATGTAAATTTCTGTACATGAATAAATATAAAAATCAATGAAAGATATAGGAAAATTATCCATAAATTTGTGACCCAAATGTAGCTATGCACGCTAGCATCTTTTTGTCCTTTCAGTCTGTTTTATTGGCACAGCTGAGTTCTCTTGACCATTAAAAACACCAGATTATACTTTTAAGTACAAACTGGCCAGGTGTGGTGGCAAACCCTTGTAATCCCAACCCTTGGGAGGCAGAGGCAGGAGAATTACTGTGAGTTTGAGGCTAGCCTGGATTATACAATGAACTCAAGCCAGCTTGAACTACACAGCGAGACCCTCAAAAAAAAAAAAAGTTTTAGGTACAAACTTAAAGTGGCCCAATACCTACAAATAAAGTTTTCATGCAGATCATACCTACATTCCCCTTCACTCTTAGTCATGGGGTCGAAAGCAGAGTTGCAGAGTTGTAGGGTCAAAAGAAAATCTGTGAGTGGCATTTGTATCTGCAACAACAGTCTAGTGATTTTACTTTAAAATGATAGCTCCAAGTCTCTTATTTCTGCCATTGGTGTGGTAATAAAAAGCCCTGCAGCCTCCTTCCCTTGAGGAGGAGGCCAGGGGCCAGCAGCGTGGTTGGGGCAGGTAGCAGAGTCCCGGTATCTCGAAGAATTTGTTCACCCACGCTGAGTTCTCCTAGGCTCACAGTGCCAAGGGACATTTGTGGGTTTATCTGGAAGGAGCCTGTTGAGGATCAGGCACCTTTCAAGTAGATGGACCCTGGCAGCTGTTACTTTTTCCCAGAAAAAAAGAAATTAAAACTGCTTTCACCTCTGAATGAAATTAAACATCTTTGTCAATTTTGTAATGTTTTTTTTTTTTTCTCCCTAAGTTCTGTGTCCTTGCAGACATCTCTTATTTAGCAAATAAGAGATTAAGATTTAGTTAAAAATCTTAGCAGTGGAAAAGGAATCAAGTGAACAGTTCTGGCAGGTACAGGAGCTAGAAAACAGATCTGTCTGCCAGTGCTGAAGATCTAAGTAGCCCCTTCGGCAGCCACGCCTGGTCTCACAGGTCTGGAAATAGCTCTTCCCAGTTAGGTTCTGGCCCAGCTTCATTGTACAGGGAACTCACTTGGGTATTCCACACAGGGAATAGGAATGTTACATACTGTGACCATGTACTACTAGTAAATTTAAAAATATATATATAATAGAGGAAATTAGTTTTTTTTTTTTTTAAAAAAAAAAAAAGGAATTTAACATGAATGCTGGGTTCCTATTCAAGTTCTGGTCATCATAAACCATAGGAAGAAGGTCTCAAAAGTTCAGAGGCAGCAGACAACACATGCAGCCTTCATACCAAATGATTCTGGGCACTTACAAAAACTAGGCCACAGTCATACAATTTAGTCCCTAGTCCTAATAAAGTATTCTTAAAAAACCAGGATCCTCAAAGCAATCACAGTCTTAAAAATAATTATATTTAATAATAAAAACATTGCCCTGTGAACTAGAGATTTTATTCTGAAGTCTCACAATTAAAAAAAAAAGTCTTTTTCATCTCCCAAGTTTTGATCAAAAAAAGACTGATTAATAAAGGGCATTAAAAGACCAGAAAAAATTAGATTATTTTAAGTTAATTTTCTTTCTTGTGTCAAGTAGAAT
The DNA here is from genome assembly GCF_000260255.1 of Octodon degus. Taxonomy (NCBI): domain Eukaryota; kingdom Metazoa; phylum Chordata; class Mammalia; order Rodentia; family Octodontidae; genus Octodon; species Octodon degus. Next base: position 2,418,550 of record NW_004524614.1, on the reverse strand, counting down.
TGACATAAATTTACTATGTAATAGATGTTCTAGTCTAATAAAGAGCACAATGTTTTCCAGCAAAACCATATTTTTTAATTTTGATACATGTTAATAATTACTAATTAGGTTGACTGTCCCCAAAAAGAGAAAAATTTGTAAATTTGACACATAAAACAACAATTCTTCTCTGCATTATATTTCTCAGAAGAGTTTACTTAAAAATCATTCATTTCCCCTAAAAATATACATGTAAAACAATCTGTCAATGTGCTGACAATCTGTCATCCTAAAGAAATTCACCTGTCACTAAGAAGACATGGAAAGGAAATTAACTCCATGTGCTAAACGTGGGCTCAGAGTTGTTTATGAGTCACCATGATATCCATATTTGCAGGTTAAGAAATTGTACAGGAACATGAGCATTTTAACTATCATCCTCTTAAAACTAAAAAAAAAAATAATGAGAAATATGAACTTTCGATGGCCCAAGGGCACTAGAGAGGATCCTTGCCCCAACATGCTCTGGCCAACTGATCTCTCAGGAAGGAGAACTAGAATGGAAGAGAGCTCCGTTCTTCCTGACGTCCCCACAGAGTTATACCTAAAGCTGTTTCCAAGGCTACACACATTCCATGGGCTAGGGCACAGCTCTCCCGCCCCAGGGCTGCAGAGGCATTTTGCATGCAGCCCTCAAGACTTATAAACTGTTTTCATCATTTAAGGAAAATATTGGAAGCCACCAAGCTGTGACCCCATGGAATGGCCTCAGAAGTGCACCTCTACACCACGTCAGGGCCGCAAGTGTCTCTCTCCACAGTGCCACAGCCAAAGCTGAAGGTAGCTTTCTCTCCTGCAGCATTTTATTTTTCTTTTATGGAAAAAAAGGTAAAATAAAGGTTTATGACAAAATAATAGGATAATAATAATACATTGCATATTGTATCTTTAAAACAGTAATGGAAATTACATAACTCCCACTGCCTTTGTTGATATTCCTCTTATATCTAACTTCCCAGCCTTCCACAGCTTTCTGCAATACCCCAGACTCATTCCTTCCCAATGAGCTATTACTTCCCTGCTCACTCTCACCAGTCTTCAGAAATCACTTCACCTGAATGAAACCACCTTCTCTGAGATTCTCTCCCCTCTAAGGATGCAGCTTACAGCTGCACTGCAGCAAGAGCAGGTACTGGGTCCTCCCAGGACATCTGTCTGGATTTAATTCATCTACCCAAGCCATGAGTTCTTCATGTTCCATCTTCCCCAACAAGGGCTCTCAGTGGCTCCCTTAGTAAATAGCCCACATGCTGAACTCTGTCTCAACCTGCTTCCCAGAGAAGGTTCCCAAACTATAATCATAGTTGAGGATAATTCCAATCATTTACTATAATGGTCAAACTAATACGACAGCCAAAAATGCTTGTCACACATGTCATGGACTATGGGTCATCTCCCCCAACAGTGTAAATTACTCCTAAGAATTGAGGGAAATGGGTACATTCATCAAAACTGCTCATGCAGTACTTTTACATAAAGTCCTACTTTTGCCAATTTAGTCCTGCAGCACAGTTTGTAATAGCAAAATGATGACACTGGAAAAAAGTTAAGTGTACATCAGTAAGGTCCTGGTTAAGCACACCACTCAATGAACACTCTTCAACTGGAAAAGAATGAATAGGTCCTCCAGTACTGATGAAGAAGGATTGCTGGGATATGCTGTTGGGATACCACATAAGTTACAAGTACTACAAGCATGTGGCATACAAATCATAGAACAAGAAAGGAAGGCATGACAAGGAGTGCTTACACCAGCGTGTATGCAAATCAGTATGTTTTAACTAGCGGGAATGGTGTGGACATAGCCAGAGACATTATTACCTAGAACTCCTGATGGTATTTTCAGGATTTGAACTATGCAAATACATAACCTATGACCCCATTACAATGTGGGGCTTAAAGAAAGCAAAAAAAAAAAAAAAAATCAAGCAAATATCTCCCCTAAAGAATACTACCCCAACCTCAAAACCATTTGGAATTAATTTCTGTAAAAAGCATGATATGAGGAAACATAAATCTAATCTTGTATTTTCTCCAAATGACACTTTATTGTTTTACTACAATTTATATAAAACATTTACCTTCCAATTTTTTTTCCCCAAACCAGGGATTGAACTCAGGCCCTTGTGCTTGCCAGGGAAGAGTTTATTCTACTGAGCCAACTCCCTGGCCCCAACCTTCCAATTTTAAATGAGAACTGTATCATAAACTAATGATCTGTCATATTTGGATCTGCATTTGGATTCTCTGCTCAGTTCCACAGATCTGTCCTTGAACAGTCCCCATGGGTCTTTCAGCACCACAACTCTGGACTATACTGAACACCTGGTATGTGTCAAGTCCCTCTTAACACTTTGATTTTTAGTGTTTCCAGGCTATTTTCTCATATTTATCTTATGACTTCCACTACTTTGTTTAATCTTTTTGACACTTCCACTGATACAAATAAATGCATGAATGTGCATGTACACAAACTTGTACGTGTATGCATATGTATAGATTTCTTTCTGTCTAAGAATGTGGTAGGTCTTCTATTTATTCGTATGACTTTTACAGTGGTAGTTTTCATACTATAGCTTTAGTACATTTAAATTCAAACTAAATATTATATTTCTTTTTATTTTCTAACTCAGGGTTGTTTGGAGGCAAACAAACTTGAATTTAAATACAGTTTTTATTTTAGTTTTAAGAATTCATTCAATTAATCTAATTAATAATAAAGGCTGCTTTTTTCCCTTTCTTCCTCCCTTCTTTCTTAATTGTGCTGGTGGTTAAGCCCATGATCTTCACACTGATCTACATCGCCAGCCACTTTTCTTTCTTTTTTTCATTTCTTCCTTTTTCTTCCTTCTCTTCTCTTCTCTTCTCTTCTCTTCTCTTCTCTTCTCTTCTCTTCTCTTCT
>NW_004524614.1:2405156-2415194 GCF_000260255.1 Octodon degus | reverse complement strand
CACTGAATTAAGAGAAAGTAACTATATCTATCCTATATTGGATATACAGATACAAAATGGTCCTTCATTTGTATCCCCCTTTTTTTGTTTAGTTTTGTCAGAGATGGGTATTCCATTGTCATTTAAATATTATAGGTGCATGAATTCAGGAAAATATTCCAATATAGTCCAGTAGTCCATAATAGTAGTGGATTATCCATAGGACTGGCAATGTCAGTTGTTGACTTGAGCCTTTTACAGTTCAGCACATTAATATGGCTTTACTTTTTATGCTTTTCTGCTGGAAGGTTAAGAACAAGATAAAGCAAGTCCTATATAACAAGAAATGTAACTTTTGTATCTGATAAGGTCAGTGAAATCTCCTCCAGACTTATCCTGAAACCCTGTAGCGTAGTTTGTAGAACCTTTGTCAGTGTGAGCCATGTGGATGAGTCACGGCCATTGCTTGACCAATTTGCTTTCTGTGAAAGCCTGAAATAATATTTCCTCTCCACGCGACTCTCCTTAGGCACCCTCAAATGTAGAAGGTTTTTTTTACTCCATTAATGTTTATTTTGTTTAGAAACAACAGATGTACGATTCTTGATATGGGCAGGTGTTATTTGTGGTATTCATGTTGTAAAAAATTTCTATAGAAACATTAAGAAAAAAATAATTATCAATGATGATCCCTAGTGTGTAGAATCAAGCAGACAGCAAGTAAGCCACTTTACTGCCTATTAACAAAGGGGCTGACAAAGGGGAGCAATCAAGGCAGGCAAAATTATTTAATAAGGTACAGGAGTGTGGGAAGGTGTCTTGTGGAGATATTCTGGGAATTTCTATCATGGGATGGTTTCTACAGAATCTCAGATAGTGGAAAAAAAAATTCACGAGACTGTGAGTATTTACACAGCTTTTGTATGTGTAATGCAGTGCTTACCCAAAGAGGCACTACTAGAAAGATGGGCAGCAGATTATTTAAAAACAATTGTCTTTTTCTTAGTGGCACTTGGGAGGGAAGAACATTCACTGTTGCTGTACAACTCCTGCAGAGTGAGCAACGCATCAGTCTTTTCAGATACAGTTGAGATTAAAGTAATGAAATTTTGTAAACACTTAACTTCAACTTTCAACATTCATAGTAAGAAATAGAAAATCTAATGCACATTTTGCATCACAGAATGATACTAATAGTATCATTGGAAAAGAACAATAATAGGAGAGATACTGGTGGCTTCTCCATGACATGATAGAGCACAAAGTAGTTCTCAGCTTGCAACATTAAGGTTTAACATAAAGTGTTTTTATATCACCAAAAAATTTTCTTCCAGTGAAGATTTTAAAAAGGACATGTAGTCTAAGAAAGCCTGAAAGTGCATATTGTGTTTGTATGCATGTCTATACACCTGTGTAGCACGTGCACACGCACACACACACACACACACACACACATGTGCATGCATGCACACACACACACACACACACTCTAAAACATTCACCAGTTTACAGCCACCTACACACAAAGGATTTGCCTGATTTTGAGAAATAAAAATTTGATCTCTTCGTTACTGTACCATGTAGACATGGCTGGGTAGGGTCTTGTTTTGTATTTTCATAAAATACCTGAGATAGCTTGATTGAATAGAAAAATCTGCATAGTACTCCCAGAATTTACTCCGAAGAATTATAGAAAAGTACTCAGAGAAACATTTTCTAGAGTAATTAAAACCAAGGCATAACAAGGAAATTTGTTTTGTTTATTTTTGGTTTTGGCCACTTAGAAGAGTTATAGATTTTTGTGCTGGCACTGGGGATAGTTTCCTATATCAACTCAAAACTGAAAATCACATAGGCAGATTCTGGAATTGCCCAAATATAAGACATTCAATGCTATGTAGATCCAGCGGTTTCTCATAGGCCCCTACATAGAACAGCAAAGACCTCCTAATTAAAGAGAAGACAAGGACTGCCAGTGACCAGCAAGCAGTTAGATAATTTAATGGAGAGTAGGTGCATACTGTTTAGTGATTGCTGTTTTGCTGATTGATTTGAAGCAAATTAATGAAATAAACAGAAACTACAGTTCTGGTCCTTAAAGGAATTTATAATCTAGTTGGATGGATTAAGGAATACTTTGGAAATGCTTCAAAGAGTTCATGCATTCTACCCTGCTGATTGCAAAAAGTTCATAGAAGCAGAGGTTGAGAACAAGAGGATCAGAATGGATTTCAGGGAGGCCACAAGTTGGCCTACGTGTGAGGAGCAGGCAGCTGACCGAGAAGCACCGACAAGGCTCGATGAGGTGCGTTCAAAACAGGAACTTCCTGCAGAGCCTGTGTTCTGTTTCTGTGGCTAAAAACTATTGTATCAGTGGCATATCACTGGTTAAAAAAACCGCTGCCCAGAAGCACTAAGCAGTACTATCTTGTTACTTTTATTATTTTGGATGTCAAAATCTAAAGCTTCAATACTCAAATTATACAGCAAATACATTTAGATGCAATCAGTGCCTGATATGAGTGCATTGGTTATATGAGGTTTCAGACTTGCAGGTCTTATAGCTCAAGAGTGATAGCTAATTTATTTTATTTTCTGCTTCTTAAAATTGGGTTTATTTGCTTTAATCATAAGCACAGATAGAAGTGCAGCTAATTCTCTAAAAGGTTATAAATTTAGGCAAGTTGGTTCTGGTTTATCACTTTAACACAAAATAATTTGTGTTTCATTTCTGCAAACAGGTCATCACTAGGCTGGCTTTTGTTGGAGGCAGGTTTCTCTTGCAAGACTCTCTCAAAATAAACAGGCAGCATTACAGATTTAAAGCCTACTCAGCAAAAAGAATAGCACGAAAGGTCTAGAAAAGTTTATTTTTCAACTTCCTATTAAGGAACACTAGAGGCTGGGGTAGATCTCTTTGTTGCTTACTCTTAAGAGTGGAATGTTCCAAAGTTGTGAAATCTAAGCACATCCTGAAACAGGGTGGCTGATAGAACTCAGAATACCTTAAATCTGCATAGTCCCTGATTTATGATAGCTTGACTTACATTTTTTCACATTTATGATGGTGCAAAAACCATAGGCACTGGATAGAAACCTTACACCAAGTTTTGAATGTTGTTCTTTGTTCAGGCTAGTGATATATAGTCTGATCCTCTTTCATGATGTTGGGAAGTGACTCCACCTTCCAGTTGGCCTGGTCATGAAGACAGGAAACAGCTTACTCTGTGGAGTCTGGTATGAGTGAGCTGTGATGCTTGGCAGGCTAGGTGGATCACATGCACTTTGGACTCAGAATGTCAGAACAGAAACCCAGCCAAGTGTATATGCAGTTGCTCCAGGTATAAACTACCATGACCAACACAGCACTTTCCCCTCAGAAGCATCAAAGTTATCTTATTACTGGCATAAAGGGGAGAGAAGAGGCAGAAGGTTACAGTTCTCTAATGTGGTACTCCAGCTGGTCTCCCATACAGGTCAACATCTTAGTGCAGCTGAAGGACAGGTTTCCCTCAAAATGAGATGGTTGGCCTTGACAGAACCCAGAAACATGTTTCTGGAGCAGAGGAACTACTTGCACATGGATCATTTCCCACAACTTCCAGGCAAATGACATCTCAGGGGCTGGAGTTTTCAGGGACAAGTACATCCATTTTCACATTTCATTTATATGCTGTTGAGGGAATTCAAGTGAGTGTGGGAGTGTCAGGCTTCCTGATGAAATCTATACATATCATCCTGAGTTGATGAAGGAGAAGCACAGAGGACGTAAGAACTATTTCTCAGTTATGAACAAGGGACCAACACTCTTAGATGCTGTGGTGCACACATAATGAGCTCTATTTTAGTTGGCACTGTCTAAATGTGGAATAAGCTTTCTAGTGCATGTTAAGTAACCATCATGTTGCCATGGGAAGAATATTGAATTCAAGGACTAGAAAAGTCAAGAGCCAATAATAAATGCTATAGCTGGATGGTCCATCAAATATTAAGTACCTTAAAGTAATGCAAAATTGAGGACCTGCTACATGATTGACAAATACTAAAGGTTTTCTTATGTGATTTCCTTCTAATATTCAAAGTGCTTTGATATATGTGCTCCTGTTTTCTTTGTTTTATAATGACCCAGGGGAGGGGGATGTGGGAGGTGGCCCATGCTGCTGGGCAGCAACTGGAATCTCAGTCCAACAGGGGGGCTGACTACAGCACACTGCCTGGTCCAGGCTGTCACCTGTGGGACTTTCAAGGGAAGAGAGGTTCTAACAGAAGCCAAGGCCACGGCATGGGCACCTGGCATTTCTTTTTCCATAGAAAAGGCAGGCAGGAGGTGGGCACCAGGCAACTCACTGCTCCATCAACTACTGTCCAGTTATACTAGTCAAATCTTACTTGGATCTTTGCTTAAAGTATAAAATTTCTTAGAGTCAATAATTTTCTGGTTCCTAGTTCATAGGCTGGCAGGAAGTTGAGCTTCCAGATCCCATCAATCCTGGAAGACCCATGCCTGAAAGTCAGGGTGTTCTGGCCCATTGTGACACGGAACCAGTGGCCCTTACCAAAAAGTTTTTGCTTGACTGTTTCCTTCTGGAACCTGAGTGACATGGGAACCAGATGGGAAAGGGAGACACAGATCTTCTCTTTATGTTCCTGTTTTCCAAGGTAACGTAGTCCTTTCCAAAAGTTCCCTACTGACCACAAGAGACTAAAGTGGAGGATAAGAGTGCAATTAGAAAGGAGAGCTTGGTTGACCAAGCAGATCTCTGGGAGGACCAAATGGGAGACTTAATTAGTCATTCACACATCGTGCAGACTACTCTCCTACAGAGAGATTCTGGACTTATTAATGAGTGAATATATTATCCAAAAAATGTAGCGTTGTATGAGATGTCAGGAGATACTTTAACGAATTCAGGCAGCATATGGAATGAACGATAGGGAAATAACACTGACATGCACTCACTACTAATATTTACCAAGTGAAATTCTGTGTTTAGAGTAAAATCTAAGCATGAGGGCATAATAAAGGTATTCGTAATCACCAGAAATGTGAAACAGCCCCAAGGTACTTCCAAAAGTGAATAAATACATGAATGGTGGTATGTCCATGAAATGAAATATTCAGTAATTTTTTAAAAGGATAAACTAGGGGGGCAGGGAGGTGACTCAGTAGAATAAGCGCTTGCCTGGCAAGCACAAGGGTCTGAGTTTGATTCCTGCTTCCACCAAAGAAAAATAAATAAAAATAAAGTTATCCAGAAACATTTAAAAAAATAAAAATAAAAAGGATAAACTACTGGCACAACAGCATAAGTGAATCTCAAGCACATCATCTTTAGTGAAAAAGGTCTGAATAGGAATGCCATAAGCCATATAATTCCATTTCTATGACATTCTGGGAAAGACAGAATTGCAGTATGAGAACCCAGGCCTGTCATGAAGACTGTATGTGGAGGTGTGAATTGGGGGATTTGGGGAGTGATGACACAGAGATTTTCACGTGAGTGTGGCAGTGATGACACTGCTGCATGCATCTGGCAGGACTCAGAGAACTGTGTATGACAAAGGTTCATTTTGTTGCATGTATGTCATACCTTATAAAAAGGAAAGTAGTTTTTATGACTTGCATCTACATGTCCCTCCAAAGCCCCCTGCCATTGCAGGTGGGGCATTTTTAGTGGTTGCTGGATTTTGAATGTGTCATATTGGGATTAAGGGTGTGTGATTATTCAGATAGTTCACTGGGTTGATTGGGATAAGATGGGTAGCTCAGAAAAGAAAAGAAAAGAAAAAAAAAGAAAAGGAAAGGAAAGGAAAGGAAAGGACAGGACAGGACAGGACAGGACAGGACAGGACAGGACAGGACAGGACAAGACAAGACAAGACAAGACAAGACAAGACAAGACAAGACAAGACACTGCTAGTTACCATTCTACTGCCCGCTGCCAGCTACCATCTGCCTGCCACAGATAGTTTCTCCCCTGTGATGCTCTTTGCCATTGAGCCCTGTCTTGGAGCCAGCTGACTATGGACTGAAACCTCTACAAACTGTGAAATGAATAAACCCTTTCTCCTTTGAGTGTTTGGTATTTTGTCTCGGCAATGAAAAAAAATAACAATGGTATACTATATTAAAATGAAGACCATGACAAGAGTAAAGTAGGCCATGCAGATGAGGCTAACAAGCAGATAAAAGCTTGCAAGGTAACAGTTTATGTTATGAAAAAGCAATTTTGAAACTGGAAAAGGACTGACAAAAAGATTACCATAACAGCACGCAGCTTAAAGGATGAATAATAAAACTTCACCCTATAATCTCCAGATTGCAGAAGCCAGTATTTTAATCAATACTTTACTGGTACACTGGAGGTACAAGTGGGATTTAATAGGATGAACAAACCTTGTCTTGCCTAGGTTTGAAAAACCAGGTAAGAAAGACATCACTCCTCTTCTTGAACCTTCTTTAAATAGTTCACTCAGTCTGAAGGACCTTGGACTTGAAAATACCCAAGACATCTGCAGGAAAATCAATCCAGCCACTCCAAGAGTGGTCAGAATGCTAGGGAGATTACTGACCACTTAAAAGCACACTTACTGGAGATAGATGAGCTTCCACTGTGGTAAGTATAAATAGAATCTGCCTGGCTTAGAGGTAAAAGTCAACAAGTGCTTCAGTACAAGAAACACAAATTACATTAACAGGAATAGCTATATTTTACTTATACACATAAGAATATATTTAAACTGAGGGCCAAAATTCACCTCTCATTACCATGTTGGGCTGACCAATTCGGAGCAAAGGGCAAAGGAGAGGGCATCTCACACCTCTGCTAGCAAGTGTGTGGCTGTCAAGCCCACACAGTCACTTTCCACCATGGCTGGGATACAGCGTGAGTTCTCATAGTCTCCTCCCCAGGGTCTTCGCCTGCTACAGAACACATTCTTCCTGCTGTCACACAGGCTTTCCTGCTCCTGGTAACTGAATCTCCATTCTTGACATTGGAGGGACTTTCTACCACTGTTAAGTGCCACTAAAGCCCACATTTTTCCGAATGGTATTATTAGGGTACACGGAATTAAAAATAGATACGCAAGAATGAAAAGTGAATTTGAGCTCAGACATTGTCAGAGTGACTTTTAAAACTTAGAAAAAATCTGATTTAGAAGTTTTGGGTACTTAAGTCTGTCCTGGAAGATGAAAGGACAAGAAGAGATGGAAGAGAATAACAACAAACCAAAGGTCAAGGAAAAAACACCAGTGAAAATCTTTACGGCTAAAGTTACAAAAATGAATATCCACTAAGCGTTTCAATCAAAATAAAATTTAGATGAAGGCAGTAATATGTCTTAAGAATGTAATCAAAATTATTCTTCATTCTCTCAAAAGATGTGGTGAAACACTGTGTAAAACAAACTCATCTTCTAGTACTTGGAGGCATGGTTCAATTGGAAAAGCACTTCCTAAAGGAAAGGAAAGTAATGTTGTGTTTTTTTATCGTTAAAGGATAAAAATAACAAAAACAATAACAAAAAACTCACTACCCCCCAAAGATTCTTGCCAGTGTGCTTCTCCTGAAATGTAGTTAACAGATTATTCTGTTTATAAAACCTTGTGTACCTAGTCCTATAGGGAGGAAAGTAGTAAAGGAATGGTCTTTGTCCTTAAGGAAGTCAAAGCCAATTTGGAAAATAAAAATTACCCCTTACACGCAAGCAGTAAGGAGCTACAGGGGTGTGATCTCTACATGCATCAGGAAGGAAAGAAAGACGGAATATGGCAGTGTTAATGTGTGATGTGAATCGAGCTAGACCCACATGCTGGGGTCTTACTTTGCTTCTGCCACAGTAACTAAGTGGGGAGAGATTGTAGGCAAGCCAGAGGTGAAAGCTTAATGTTAGCCAAACATCATAGCTCCTGTGGACCTAGATATCTTTATCATACTTGCTTTTGGAACTTCTACTTTGTTATTCCCAGGACACTTAAACATCTGATGGAGTTTCAATTGGCTCAATTTCTAAACAATCAATGTCTAAATACATAGGTTCTTTTTTTTAAAAGGTTGGGTTTTTATAATGATCCTTTTTCAGTAAGGCAATGTAAAACTATCATCAGTAAAACTATACACTGTCTCATGTAAAAGTATGTGTCAAAATTATTAAAAATAAATGTTTAATGTGTGATGTTGAAAAAAAGTATGAGTCTATTTTTATTAAGTTCAAAGTGACTGTGAATCTTTCAGGGGAATCCCTCTGGACTGCTATGTTTTGCTGGCTTTATAACAATCCCCACCTGCTCCCCTTCACCCTTGACTGATAACTGCCAGTGCTGTCTACTAGCAGCAACCAACCTGCTTCTGAGAGGACATTCCTAAGCACTTGCCTAACTAGTTCTGCAGCCATCTTCTGACTGAAATACAAAACCCCTTTCCTGTTATTTACTGAGGGCTTGGCTAACTCCTGACATTTATCACAGAGCTGGAATAAACAGCATGGAATGGGAAAGACAGGTGCTGGCCTCTCTTTGGTACACTGACCTGACCCTCTCCTCCTGGCCCTTTCCCAGGAGTAGCTCCTTCTCATCCTTCATGTCCTAACTCACTTTATCCTGGGACACGGAGGCCCCAAGCCACCACCACTGTAAGCAGCACTGCTTCCACAAGTCCCATTACGTGCTTCCAAGCTGTAGCCATGATGCTGGATTACAGCTGTGGGACTTTGCTTCTGCATTTCCACTCTTATCCCAATAGGAGGATCCTGTCCAACTGTCCCCGTGGCCCAAGAGTGTGTGATTTGAAAATAAGGCAAGAAAAGTAAACTCAGAATGTTTGTATGTCCAATTAATTGCCCACTTACTCAGTACCAAGTGTTTCTAAATAGTTCTCCCAACAGTTAAAAATTTAATTACTGCTTATTATCAGCATACAATAGGAAGTACCCAGATATTATGGATTCCGTTAAGTGGAGAACCTGATGGGATAGGAGTGGTACCAACCAGGCGTAGGCATGGAGAGTTCTCCATGCACACCAACACTGGGCCATTTAACCTATATTTACCTCTTCCCACTCTCCTTAGATAAGGAACTTGGCAGAGCTGAGTTCTTCTTTTCCCTGGTCATAACATCCCCTGCACTGGCTATAGACCAGTACTCAGTATCTGATCCAAGCCTTTCATGGAGAATGGGTGCTTCACACACTTGATGAGGCCACAGCATTTACAGAAAGGTCATGTGTGACCTGTATTTCTTGATCTATCTTTTGCATATTAACATGCCAACATTAAGTTCATATGCCAGGCTGGCCCTTCATATCACGTTGCAAACACAAAGCTACCTGTGCCAAAGTAGTCACACAGACTGGAGGAAGAAAGCTCAGCTACTGGAAAGTTTGTTTGCTATCATAACGCCACCTCTCACACATCAAGGATGAAACACGTTTTGTCAAGGGATACCTAAACCATACATTATATTTAAGAGTGCAGAAAGTAACTACATGAATTTTTTATAATGGTTTTGAACATCTATTCTCTATGAGTTTTAAGATTTAAAGCAAAATCTATTCCAACTAAGGAAATACTGTGTATGTTTTCGAAATCAATAAAATGAAATGCTCATTTGCTGAGAATATTTTGGATTGCAATGATAATTTATATAAAATATATTTAATCATAGTTTTAAAACTTGAATTATAGGACACAAAATGTTGGTAAGCCTTTTATCTCATCCTGCAGTGCTACAGAAAAGTTTTTTTGCTTGTTTTGAATGTGACAGACGTTGACAAATCATCCACAGCTGTCTACTGAATTCTGCTGCCTGGGTTATGCTGGGTATTTAAACTGCTGCAACCTTAAAAATCCTTATTTCTATTCAGTGATAATATTTCCAGACTTCTTTGCTAAGTATGCTTTTCTTTCCCTGATCTATAGCCAATATCCCAAGAAAATACTGGAATGACTGTAAGGAAATGCTAAAATTTGTTACACAAGTTGTCAAAAATAAGTAGACTCTCCAAGTAGCATATTAATTTTGTGTTTTCACCTAAATATCTGTGATATGTTTATTATGC
>NW_004524614.1:2386417-2403946 GCF_000260255.1 Octodon degus | reverse complement strand
TCCTGAGATCCTGTACCTCAGATTGTAGAACCTTTGTCAGTGTCAGCCATGTGGATGAGTCACGGCCAATGCTTGGCCAATGTGCTCTCTGTAATCTAACTTCTTAACCTCAATTTTGCATTTAAAGAAAAATTCTTCCTGTTGTCAAAATCAAAGAGTACAGATCAATCAGTGCTTGTCTTCTGCTTACAAATCACAAGGACAGATACTTACATAATGGTCATGATGTATGCCCCAGGCTTAAAATCACAAAATTATACTTAAGTCCTATGCTTAGCATCAATCTTATAAATGAAATCAGTTTTACCATGAAACCTGCTTATTTCAAAATGAAAAAGGGAGTCCCAGCTTGAAATGGCAATAGGACTCCAACTGAGTTGTTTAGATCATTCACTGGCCGTTCATATACCCTGTAGAGCCTGGTCTCTTGTCTTTACTAGTTCTATTCCCATTCCCATCTTCCAGTGCAGGCCCACAGGGCACACACACACACCCAGATACCTCCAGGAACACCACCTGCCTAGCCAGGCCCTGATGTTCTGCATCTTTGAGCCCCTATGGGATTCCACTTTCCCTGAAACATGGGTCACCTGGCCACGACCATGAAACTTATCATTTAACTGACCTAATACAAAACTAAACTCTACTTAAAATGTGTTTTTCAAACTTTCAATAAGCTTTCCCAAATATACACTCTGCTTTTACATTTTCTCTTCTTCAAGGTGCCTAAGAAAATAAAGTACTTGTGACTCCCTCCCTCCCTCCTTCTCTCTTTCCTACCCTCACCCTTCCTCCTTCCCTCCCTTCCTTCCTTCCTTTCCTTCTTTCTTTGTCTTGCTTTACATTCCCATCTCCCTCTCCCTTTCCTTCCTTCTTCCTTTCTTCATTTTCTCTCTTCCTCTTTTCCTATTTTTACTGAATATACCTTACTATATATAACACACAGCAGCATCTTACCATTTTTCATTGTGCAGTTCCAAGAATTCACACCTGAACTACACATGTATGACAAGCACATCCCCAAGCCACTACCACCCCGACCCATCTCCAGAGCTCTCTGTGACATTCTTGTCATTGTCACCTATGGGAAGCAGACACAAAACTGCCAATTTTCTTTTCTTGATAAAAATTCATTTTCAATCCATAGAATTATACAAATTAAAGGGGTACATCTAGGTGTATGTCAATTATACATGAATAAAACTCATCAAAGACAAAGAAGGGTGACACAGTGGGAAACAAAGCCGCCGACAATTGGGTCCCACACTGCAAGGGGCAGGTGTGTGAGAGGGAGATGGAGATTTTGTGAGAGGTCAGGAGGAAACCTGTGACAGCTTAAAGACAGACATACATTCACCACTCATTCATTACCAATATGTTGAGCATCTCTGGTCCACAAGTTTCAGAAACTATACTTTGCCAGCATTAGGGATGGATGAGCAAATGCAGCTATTGTTTTTTGTAAAAAATAAAAAGTTCTAAATTAAGGCAGCAGCATAAAGGATGGAGGCAAAAATTATACAGCATTTTGCTTTTCCCTATTAACAAGGCAAGCATGAATGCACAGATTCTATCATTTTATTCTTATTTAAAAATCATTTAAACTATGACTACTATGGCCTAAATAAATTTTATGTGGCACTTTCAACAAGTGGTAAATGAAATCCATCAGCAACTAGAAATGAATAATGTATTTATTTTCACTGATAATAAGATTACCTTTAGTACTTTTTTTGCAAATGAGAAAATCAACTTTTAACAATCTTTGATATTATAGATCAAACACATTAAAAATATTAAAATAGTATGCAAGTAATATCTTTGTAATCTCAAAGTTTTATTTGAAGTATGTGCTGATGCTGGGGAAATAATTTGGCAATAACAGACACTATCTGAGTCTCTGCTCTACCCATATGGGCTTAGTCAACAGTTTTGGTTTTTTTGGTTTCCAAATTAGTATCTTATAGAAATATGAAATTGAAAATTAGGCACAGAGTGGTGGAGTCTTTTTGAATGTTTCTAACTTCAAAGAGAACATTTTAAACATCCGTTTACAGAAGAACAGTTAACAATTGTTGCTCAGCTATAATAAAAAGAATTAATTTGAGACACTCTGTGGCACTGTCAAGGCCTGAATCCAAATAGAATTTTTCAGACAGATTAAAATTATACTCTTCTCAACTTCAGCCCACTCAAAGTTAAAAAAAAAAAAGGGTCAAGATAGTAGGTGTAAATAACTAAAAAGGGCCCCAAGGGGTTGTCTGGAAAATGAAAAGCATGATCGCTTCACATAGAATGTCTTGATAAGAAGCTGAGACTATCTGCAATTTGTTGAGGGTGAAGAAAACCAGATTCTTAGGAAAACTTCTGAAGCCAAGAGCTACAAGAGTACAAAATGCTGTGAAACTTGGGATGGCATGTAGGAACAGGGATTCCCATAGCCCTTACACTGTCACCTATGATTCCAGTGACATTTAGAGTGAGTCCTATCATGGATGAAAAAATCATGGCAAGGAGAAAGAGGTCAAATATCTTTAAGTGCCAAAAAGGAATTATAAAAGTGCAAACAGGAAGATGATAAGGACCACAGAGTCCACTGCACTAGCATCCTATGTTCTTACCTGGAGCAGGTGAGGTTGAATACCACACCATAAGATATGCATATGCATTATACCTAATTTTTGAACTTATATTGATTTTAACTTCAATACAACGAATAAAATGTCAATCACATAACTGCATTTCTGAAAGTCCTGCTGACTGTTTTCTTCCTAAAAAGATAATACTGATGTGTTTAATAGAAGCAGATATCACGTCACACAAAAGATCTAAATTAAGAATCTTACGGTCAGCTTTGAAAATTTGGTCTACATTTCTTTTGAGCACTTGTAAGACTCCTCTAAGAAATAGGAATGCTCCGAGCTTTTGAGAAGCTTCCATATGTGCTACGATAAGCATTCTCCAAACAGATGCAGCCATCCCCTGAATATGAAGCTGGACAAAGAAGCTGTCCCTTGTGCAGATGAGAAAAATACATGGCTATTTCTTGGGGAGCCCCAGGAAGCTTGAGGAATGGAGAAGAGCTACGTTTCTACCTCATTTACACCTGTGGCTATATCCTTATGCAGTGAAAAACTTGCACAGCTTAGAAAAATCACCCTTTCTATCACTGTGGTTACCAGATGAGTGACATGAGCTTGTTTGACCTTGGTGATTCATTAGGAAAGATTAGACAAGTTGGTAGAGAAGCCATCAGTCACATTTCTAGGAGTTAAGCCACTTGTTTTCAGATCTGAATAGTGTAAGAGACCATCTCAGAAAAAGATCTCCACCTTAATTATTATCTTTGCCAAGAGTTGAGAAGCCAGACCTAACAGAATGAGATATTAAAACACTATAAACAATTAACATAGAGTAACTATCCCTTCCTATTCCCTCATAGAATGACTGCCTAGTTCTCCTCTACTAAATACATTTGGAAACCCACTGATCATGTTGTCCTCAAAGCCATACCTTAGCAGCAAATCATTCTTAAGAAGGAAAAATGAAGTGGCTAGTAGCACCGTAGCAACCATAAAGTGGTTTTCCCATGTTTGCTTGGGATCCATTCTCTAGAAAGCACTTTTATTTTATTTTTACCACCAAGAAAGATGAGAGTGTCTGCTAGTGGACACTAGCCACTGCTGATCTCAAACTACTCTTGGGAAAGAAGGGTGTGGGTGACATCCTACTGCAGCCAGGAACATAAAGGCAGAAGCAGGGGAAGAGGCACCCATGAATCAGGAGGGAGAAGGAGAGTGCGATAGTGAGGCATGGCAGGCAGGAAAGAAGGCTGCACCTTGGCTTTGGTGACTGATTATGTGGCTCAAGCCCCAGAGCACACAGCTGGCTCCCAAGGAGGACACACACAAGTGCAGTTTGCCTAATGATCCATTTTTGGAATGCCCATAGCAGTGAAACATGATGAATTGTGTTCTCTTAAAATTTTTATTCCTTGCATTTTTCTAGGTAACATGTATGAATTTCATGCAAAAATTAAAAAGATATTTAATCTTTGGTATAAATGGGTTAATAAGTTGTAGCAGCATCTTTTCATAATTTCAAATTAACATAACCTTTCCTTGAGACAACTTTACTTAAAAATGCCTCCCTTGGGATAGAAAGTACCCCTTCCTTACCTCAATGATGTAGAGGACCACGTTCTTATAAAAACAGTACAATATGCATTTGGTCACCCGGTTGTAGCTCCAGGCTCCGTGAACCAAGAGGAGCTTCTCCAAGTAGGAAAACTGAAAGAAGAGAACACAATCAGAGCTTGTTCTTAAGGACTGAAAGTCACAAAACATCCTCATGAGCAGAAAACAGATAAGGAAGGGGAAACCAGATTCTCAAGGGCACCTCACAAAATCATTCCCTGGAATCTCCTAATTCTACCCAAGATGCTGCCAGACTTCTCAGGGCAACACCATTGGCATTTTACTGAAGCTAATGCTTCCTATGGTCTTAATTATTAAAAATTACAACTTGAATTGGAAGAAAAGTAGAGTGGGAATCAGCTGTCTCTTCATAGTTCAGTCACAGAGTTTCATAGTGACAACTGGGGCAGGACACTCATATAACAGTGCATTTAGAAAAAGGTACACAAGTGTATACACAAACTGTCTCACTGTCAACCTGCAAGTTAAAAATATTTACACATAAGTACACAGATAGGCATATGGAGACAGAGGCACACAAACACAATCATGGACACACACATTGACACCAACACATGCATACACAGATGTTCATATACATAGATGTACATAGACACAAAGGCACAACACACCAAAACTGCCTCCGCTTGCACATCCACTTTGCTCTCTCCTTTTTGCCTCCAACTGTCTGCCTTGCCAGAGCACAGTGCACTCTAGGAACATACCATGAGGAGAAATTTCGTTTCAATTCCTAACCTCTATACATGCAAACTGTCTGGTACTAGGCTGTGATCCTTTCCGCTCCTGCTGTGCCGGGACAGTCTGTTTTCCAGGGCTTACCGTGCTAGACACTCAGTCTCAGGATGAGGACTTTCATGAAATGAGCCTACTGGGAGGCATTGGAGTCCTTAAGGGAGCTGTCTGCAGGACGTTGGTCTCATGGAACCATAGTTACTTCCTTCAGGAGGTTCCTGGCTCCACCTGCTCTTCACCTTAGGGTTTCAACTCATCCTCCCTCCTCCCAGGAGCTCCACCATGATGGCATCTGTTCTCCATGTTGCACTGCAGCTAGCAGGCACTCACCTTAGCCAGTTGCTTGGAGTGAAAAATCTTAATTCTTCCACTCAGAGACCCAGCATCACTGCCTCTGGGCAGTCTACAAACTAACCCCTTAAGCTACCAGGGAAGAGAATTAGGCTTGTTTGAGAACTTCTTAGAACACTAGAAATTCCTTTGCTGTTCTCTATTTCCTATTAATTTTGTTTTGTTATTTTATGCAAAAAATAAGATAAAATTTCATAACAAAATAATAGACTAGCTATAGTTAATACATTGCATATGGTTATCTTCAAAGTAATTACTCAGAACTTAAGATATGGGCAACACATTTCTCTAAACGATATTAGCACAAACCTGTGTTTTCAGTAAACTGTAAGAAATTAGTAGTACCACCATTTTGTATTATTTTTCCTTTTCTCTTCTTTTCCTCTTCACCCACCCTAGTTCCTCTTTCCTTTTGAAAAATTTCTTCCCATTTCACAATATCTATTGTACATTTTCGATCTTATTTACTCTTTCAGCTTCTCATATCAGACAGACAACACGATGTTTACACATGTGAGTCTGATTTATTTCACTTATGAGTATAGTCTCAAATTGCATCCATTTACTTATAAATGTCTTGAGTTTGTCTTTCTTTATGGTTGAGTAGTCGTCTGTTGTATAAAAACACCACAACTTTTTTATCCATTCTTCAGTTGATGGGCATTTGGGTTGTTTCCAAGATTTAGCTATTACAAACTATGCTTCTATAAACATGGGTGCACATATATCACTGTGGGAGGATGTTTTCAATTCTTCTGGAAAGGTACTCAGGAAAAGAATAGCTGGGTTGAATATCACCTCTAATCCTGGTTTTTTGAGGACTCTCCACACTGATTTCCTCAGTGGTTGCACCGGTCTAAACTCCCACCAACAGCAGAAAAGGGTTGCTTTCTTCCCCCACAGCCCCTCCAGCACTGTTAATGGTTGATTTTTTGATGACACCCATTCTTTCCAGGATGAAATGGAATCTCAGTGTTGTTTTGATTTGCATTTCCCAAATGACCAATGATATTGAACATTTTTTCATTAATTTGTTTTCTATTTGAATTTCTTCATCTGAGAAATTTGTATTCATCTCAGAAGCCCATTTTTGGTTTGCATCTTTGAATTGGGGGGTGATTGTTTCAATTCTTTGTATTTTCCAGATATATTAGTACTCTGTCAGAGGGACAACTGTCTAAAATATTTTTCCACTCTGTGGGTTGGCTTCTCACTATGTTGATGATTTCATTTGCTGTGCAAAAGCTTTTTACTAAGATGAGATTCCAGTTGTTGATTCTCTGTAATATTTCCCATACGGCCTTTGTTTTGTTTATAAAGTCTTTGCCTATACCTATATCTTCAAGATTTATACCTCTTTTCTTTTCCAGTAGATTTAATATTTTCTCTTTCAATATTTAGCTATTTGATCCATTTTGATTTTAGATTAGTACATGGGGCTAGTTTTAGTCTTCAGCTTTTAGATAACTTTTGGAATTAAATCCAACTATCTATAGAAAAAAAGCACCCTGAGTGGAAATAAAATACTTTAAAATTTTTCAAAAGGAGACTCCATGTTGGCTTCCATTAGAACTAAAGGAGATGAGCTCCTGGGTAAAGTCACTTTTCAAAGGCAGAGACACTCATCTATGCACTTGCGATCAGAAGGGACAACTTCAAAGTGGCAGAAGTAGGTGTGGATGGAAGAATAAAATTCCCCATAAATGCTTATTAAGTATTCTAATGGGAAATGAGGAAATCATAAAATAACTAACTAAACAAATAACAAGGAAGTTTGCGTTTGACCCGTACCCCCTGGCGTTAAATTTCAATGGGCGTGAGAACATCTGCTCAAGTCATCCTGAAGGCTTCAACCTGAGTGTTATGATGATTTGTTTTCAGGGAAAAAGTCTATATCCTAAATCAAAATGCTGTCTTCATGAGGTCATTCAAAAGACATTAAGGAGGCAGGGGGCAGGAATGATTCTCTCTGGAGTAGGACAGGAAGCTGAGGCTGCAGGCAGAATACTACACCATGGCAGCCAAGGCCGCACAAGGACAGGCAGCTATGCAGATGAGGTTGTCAGTCCCCATGACCCCGTGCAGAAAAGCATATGGCAAGCAGGAGAGAAACAGAACCAGAGCTCCATCTACTACACAGCTATCCCAGGGCAAACTTCAGAGCTAAACATGTTTTGTCTGCTATATATCACTTTACAGGGTATATCCTCAAAAACCCAATATGAATGTACTTGCCCCCATCTAAATGAGCAGACAAAACACACAATATTAACTTTAACCAGAGATACTTATCATTTGAACGGGGACAAAGAGATTCCTCTGACTATGTTATTTCTGATGTAGTAAATAAGGAGTAAGTAGCACAGTAGTGGGTGAAGAGGTGGTAAGATGGGCACAAACTCAGCTCTGAGATAACAGCATGCCAGGCTAATCACAAACAGGATGAAGGACCTAAGAAACATGGACCCACAGACACAGGTAGCCACATCCATTCTTTTAGCAGAGGTGGCCATTAACCTGAAGGGAAGAACGGCCCAAATGGAGTTATAAAGCCCTCCAAGGGCTCTTCTACTCTGACACTTTCAAGGTGAGTAGCATGACTGCTGCAGATCCCACATCCTATTAGTATGCAGTTTCAATAAAGTGAGTCATGGAATCTCCCTTCCCCGGACATTTTAAAGAAATAAAGAAAAAACAAGAAGAAGAAAAAAAAAAAAAAACAGACAAATATTTGCCTGGAATGCCTAGGAAACCTCTTAAGATCTCTCCCAGTCATATGATGTTATAACTCAGGTATTTAATAACGCTGGGATGTATAACATGTATAGTTGCTGACAGCATGCAGGAAGCATAAGTCTCATGGGGCTCTAAGCAGCTGACCCAAGAAGGTAATTGGGCAGGTGTATAGGGCAGCCCAGTGTCAAACTTTCTCTGACCTTGACTGTACCCAGTCCTGAGGACGGTTACCTGATATAAAGAAACTTTGGTTTTACCAACTGTAAAATCAGAATATTTTATCTGCTCTAGGAATTCTCCTTAAGATTTATTTGAACAAAGGAGCAATATTGGTTTTGTGCACTTTTCAGAACTATATGGATTTTTTTAATTCCTCCCTGTGGCTCAGAATATGGAGCTAGGAGGGAACTTGAGAGGTAATGTAACACAGAGCCCTCCTTCAGGGAGGTAGAGGTGTGAACCTGCAGAGTACCATTCCATAAGCCCTTGGGCTGCAGGAAGTTTGTTCACATTCTAGATACAGACCGTGATTTCAGCCCGGTTGTGTATATGTGATTAAGATTAAGCCATTCTTTAAAAACTTTAAGTCTCAAAAGAGGTGGAAGGTCTTACTAACCGGTAAAGGTGAAGATATTGAGTCACAACTCACTGAAATCTGAAGCCAGGAGATAGGAATGTCTAGTGATCTGGATGACCAGCAGCCCAGGTTACCTAGATGTGAGCCTCTGGGGTCAGGATCTGGCTCTGATCCTTCACCTCTGAGTCGTCATTAAGGAACCGGCAGGTCTTTCATCCTCAGGCCACCTGTGCAAGCTCCACAAAGTGTGTCAGGAGTTTCTGCACATGACTCAGTTCACGTAGGAATGGCATAAACTTGGCTGAACAGCAGGGGTTTGTTCGCTACTGACCATGAGGTCACCATGGCCTGACTCTGGCTCATGTGTGTAGCAAGTCACCTCACAACAGTGGTCCTGGGCAGCGCCACAGTCACAGCTGCTGAGCGGGGTTGTATATCATTGTTTTTCCCTGACTTGAAAACCTGGCAAGTGTATGCTAGCACCTTCAGGCAGGGGTGGTGGTGCCAGGAGGTGATGGCATAGAATGGCTGTTAACAGCACAGCTGTCCTGCAGCAGGGAACATGTACGAGTTGCCCATGCAATGAAAGAAGGAGTGGAGGGTGAGAGCAAATACTAGCAGAATAAGGGACCTCTTTGCCAGCAAAAGTACAGTGCCTAGGTGATAGGTAAGCAAAGTAGCCCTGTGGCTGACCAGAAGAAACTAAACCAGCAGACAAGGCAGGTCTCTGTGGAGACCACGAAGATCAAAACAACATAGAAATCTATATGGATCAGCCGTTTCATCTAGACATGACCTCAACAAGGTGGTGAAGTCCTTGGGGCTGGACTGTAGGTTAAGCAGCACTACCACTGCCATCAGCAAGACCAGACACTTGATCACCCACATCACTGACCTGGGCAATGGCATAATCCGAGTTGTTGGTGGCTTGCATGCCTTCATTGCCACTGATCCCTACTCCCACGTGAGCAGTCTGGATCATCCCGACGTCATTGGCACCGTCCCCAATGGCAAGAGTAATAGCCTTCACCCGCTTCTTCACCACGTCCACTATCTCAGACTTCTGCAGAGGAGACACTCTGTGAGAAAAGAAAGAAATGACGATGACGTGTGTCTTCCTAAATGAGACAGCTGTAATCAACATTCATCTGCTACAAGGGCAGTTGCTGGACAGTCTCCAGATCCAATATATTTGTTTTATGCTCAGCAAAGAAGCTTTTAGAAAACGGTGGCTGTGGCTTTTTTAGTGTTTGCCAACTTCACAGATGAAATACACATCTGAAAACTAACTTAGAACAAGGCTATTTGCCATTGCACTGCTCAGTGGGAGCGTGGGAGCAAGCCCTTCAGAGGGACATGTGCCTTCAGAACCATACAACTGGTTAAGATAGTTACAGGGGTCTTCAGAAATGCCTTCCCAATACATTAGAGTGTTAGCACAGACCCCAACAGTCCTTTGCTGCGTATCATAAACAGCCTAAGGCTGGCAATTAATTTTGTGTCAGATCTGCTTTTATGGAAGGAAAGGAAATTGGTGAAACCTGAGAAAGGACAACAATAAGGCCAGAGAAAGAGGAAAGAAGAAAGACTTCCATCTGCATCCAGCAGTAGAGAGGTGTTTGAAGGGCAACCAGGGCGGAAGGACTTAGGATCAGGAGTTCCAGCTGTACATCCAGAATAGCTGTACTCTGCAGAAGCAAAGCCCAAACAGGGAAAAGTAGCCCATATCTAAAGGGGCTATCTCCACCAGGGATTGAAAGAAGCAGTATGATTTTCATGATTCCTCCAGCTATTTGAGAAGAAGGTCTCAAAGGCTTAATCTGTGCATCTAACATGCATCAATATTAATTAAAATGAAGTGCTTAATCAGAGTGTGAAAATAAACTATCTAACAGCATGAAAAAATATTCGTGTCCTGGGACTGATTTATTTTAAATTCTGAGTTGGTACACCGATATCTGATTTGGGAAATTTGCAAGAAACCTCTAAATCAGTTACATGTGCACATCCACAAGGTGGGGGAGCAACTTTTTCCAGTTTCCCAGAGGTATGCTAACTGCACTTGAATGTGGACTATACTTGTAACTTATCATGTACAACAATATGCCCAGCGAGAACTATGACAGTTCATATGGCATCCACCCACCAAGATATCCACTCCCAATAGAAAATTTCAGTACTACCCTTCATTTCATTTTTCCAATCTGGAAAGCACTGTGGTGAGACAGTAGATTAAATGCAGCACAGTTGTCACTATGCTCAGTGACTAAGATATTGTAATTAGAAAAACAATCTTAGGAGTTTAAAGAGAGTTAGAAAGGAGGTTGTGCAATTCAGCATTCCTTTTATCAATTTCACAAGGGTTGGCTATAGCAGGAATTCAGTGTCCCCTCGAGTAGTTGTGACCACTACAAGTTGTTATTTTCTCCTTTGCTATTTTCAGACATACTTAAATATACCAATTCTACCCTTTGAGCTAGACCAGGATAAGTAAATTTGCGTACTTTTGGAAGGCTTAAATATGAAGACACCTATTATATTTTTCTTTTTCAAGCTCAGTTTCTACTAAAGACTTCCAGTTTCTTCAAGAATTATATAATAGGCATATTTCAGAAATTAAAAGAAGCTGTAAGCAAAACAGTGGACCTTCGACTGACTTTCCTGCAGTCTAAAATGAAGTCCTGGACAGCTCTGTTGTTTATCCCAACACTAGTCACATTGGCCTTTTTAACAGAAGGAATATGAAGCTGTATTGATTCCCTCCGAGCTTGTGCAACTATCCTTTGGACCCAAGGGCTGATCTTTTCGGCAGAGATGGAGCGCAATTCCCATTCATTTTGACTCAATAGAATCAGGAATCAAATATTTGGGCAGCAAATAACCCAGGAATCAGACTTAAACATCTGACTGAGACTTTTCCTAGTCTTCACCTAACCATGAAGCAGAAAAGAGATCCTGAGTGTTTTCCTTACTGGAATGAGGGAAATGAGAAGCACCTACCACTGGAGATAGTCTTGATGTATCAATGTGAAATCACCATGTGAACTACCAAGGTGGAGCAGCAGTTGTCTCCCATGCCAGCTAGCACAGTTACCTGCAAAGTCTTAGCAGGTAAAACAAAATGCACTTCTGGGAATTTCCTAGCATCTGACTCAGGCTTCCGTGTGTGTGTGTGTGTGTGTGTGTGTGTGTGTGTGTGTGTGTGTAGGTACTTTGGGGGTGCTGCAGCAGCAGAAAATTTTAAGGGAAATACAGAAGCATAATGTCTCCTGGATAGTAGTGCAAATATTACCAAGAAGTAAAACTGAAAAATTCAACATTGCACAATGGTACATTTTTTTGTGATAAATCTTCATGAAAATGAGTTCTGGGGCCGGGGAAATGGCTCACTGGAATAAGTGCTTCCCTGGCAAGCACAAGGGCCTGACTTCAATCCCCAGTTCTGAAAAAAAAAGAGTTCTTTTGGTTTCAATGATGAGAACCAAATACTTTGTAAAAGTCAGTGCAGAATAGGGAATGAGAGAGGAGGCATCTTGTGCTACGTGAAGTCTGGGGAGCTGTGTAGTGCTTAATAGGCCCACCACATAGCACTGGAAAGTGGTTGTAACTATTTAAGAATGGAGGAAATAAATACTTTTCCTTTTAATGCACTGCTGTCTACCAAGTGGTTAGATCATGAATACTTAAATTATTTGGTCTTTCCTACTTCAGAATTTGAAATGGTTCTTTTAGCCTATGAGTTTCAGGAATTATTGGAGACACTCAGGACAATGGTATAGGAAAATCTGGAAGCTTCCACAGGAATCACTTCTCTCCCTGACTATATCAGTCACCCTTTAAGAATGCTCATTCCCTCACTCAGGTGGAATGTCTCCTCAGGAGGCTGTCATGCAGCTTCCTACTTTCTTCTGCACTCAGGAAGATAACACAAAAGAACAGGGAACAGAAACTTGTGCAGCTCTATGAAGCCTTTCGCTGCAGCTTCTCAATAGATACACCACCAAACCAAGCATCTTGGTCTCTTCCTGGCAATCCTGAGATGGTGTGGACGGAAAAGATTCCCCTGGGAAGGAAGCTTGGCACTTCACATAGAAGGGGACTGAAAAAATCTTGGAGGTGGAACAAGGAAGGAACTACACAGCTAAGTGTGCTCTTATTGTGATAGTTGTTGGTTTTCTTTAGAGGCTACTATAGCTCAGATTTGATGTGTTCCACACAAGACCATGTGGTAAGGCCTTAGAGACCAGAATGGAGCTATTTTGAAGTGATGGATCCTTTAAGAGGTTTTTGGCCCTTAAGAGGTCACTGGGGCTTTGCTCTCCAGAGACAAAGGCATCTCTTCCTCTCATTTTTTGCTTTCCAGTGCTGAGATGAGTAGCTTTGGTCAGCTATGTACTCCCTGTTATGTCCTGTCTTGTCATGGGCCTCTAATAACATAATCAACCCACCACGGGCTGAAACCATCAAAACTGTGAGCCAAAATAAAGCCCTTCCTCCTAACAACTTGAGTATCTCAGTATTTTGTTACAGTAGAAAGCAAGCTGGCCAACAGAGGTTAGTGAAAGCCAACCAACAGGAAAGGAGCTAGAAGTCAAACAAATTCCCTAAGTTTACCCTTCTGGGATTTGGATATCAAATAAGCCAGTGTTTCTGATAGCTGAGAGCTCTCTTGTTGAGTATCTAACAGCTTCCTTTTTTCAAAGAGCAAAAGTAAGGGTTAAATAAAATGAGTCTGATGCCAGCATTTTAGAAGCATGGATTTATTATGCCCTCATCTGTAATGCCTTGAGAAAACACAATTCTGGCACACACACACACACACACACACACACACACACACACACACTAAAAGTTCAAATTAGATTTCAAATGGCTAATTTCTGCAGAACTGAAAAGGCACATATATACGCTTTAGCCGTATGTGTTATTTTAGTAGGCCACGTCTCAACAAAGCACCAAGTGGCTTTCTCAATCTTCATTTGTGACCGGGAATGACATGCCACACCTAATAAGTATTCCCATTGTATAATGCTTTTATCTCATAAAATAAGAACTCCTGACCACATCTGAGCTGAGTGAGGTGCAAAACCTATGACTATAATTTATCTGGACATATTATAAATAAAAATGCCAAAGCAAAGAATTCAAACAACTGGAGGAGTAGTCTCTCCATTTTACTGGCTAACAAAATAGATTCTAAAATGAGAAATATTTGTTATGTGATTTAAAAAATCTCCATATCCAGAGGGACCTCATTTTATGGGATATGTGTTCCTAACATTTAAAAACTACCTTTAAATTTATTTCAAATAAAACTTTATTTCAATAAAACCATGGGTGACTGCAGGCATATCTCTTCTGCTTCTGGGATCCCAAGGGATACATCTGTGTGCCACCTCTCCCAAGAGAGGTCAAATATCAGAAGCCACCAGGAAGAACCACCAAAAAGAAGCTAATGAAAGAGAACCAAAGAGATGTGGTAAAGTACTTGAAAGGTACCTCTGCAATTATGGTGGTGCAAAACCTGTAATCTCAGTGCTTGAGAGGCTGAGGGAGGGGTATCACCATAAGTTTGAGACCAGCCTGAGCTACATAGTCAGTTAAAAGCCAGCCTGAGCTACATTGTGAGATCTTGCCTCAAAAAAAAGACAAGGTGCCATGGAGGAAGTGTACACAGTAAAAAGAGAGCATGGGACAGTGGAGTGAGGAGAACAGATTCTGCTGAAGAGACCGAGAAAGCCTCTGATGATGTCTGCTGAATGAATGTCCACAACTGCAAAGAAGAGAAAGGAGAAGTCTGAAGTATTGAAGGATTAAGAAAAGTATATGAAGATGATCCAAAATGTAGAAACATGGTAGTTGTATAAAAAAGAAGGAAACGAGGGTAGAGTACAGAACAAGTCATAGATAAAAATGTCTAAAGACCTAAAAGAAAAAAAAAAAGCCATAGGCAAGTGCCTTTATAAAATTAGTAGTCATTTATTACTTTATCTGATATGCAAAAGCCTGACGCCTGAATGAGTTTTTCTGTTCCGATCTTGCAACACATTGTGAGCAAACTTAAGTGAATTCCTTACCTTCTCAAAACTCAGCCACTCGGGTTGGCGGAGCAGTTGGACATAGATTATGTATTTGAACATGCAGTTTACTTGAGCTGGAGTGGTACAAGGAAGACCACCCAAGTACATCCAAGAGATAGTCAATCAGACCCCTGACCCTCATTAACTAGGTTCACTGAAGCCCTTCACTAACTGGACTTCCAAGTACCTTTATTTCTGACTCACAGTCTTTATGACTAGGAGCTTGAGAACCATCAGCCTAACAAACGAGTCTCAAATCTTTATGAATATCACGAGGACCCAGAGAGCATGTAAAGACACAGAACCTGGCTCAGAGACCTGGAGGTACGGCCTGTGAATGTGGACTTGGAACCAGCTCTAGTGATGAGGACTCAGCTTTCCTGGCCTCCACACTGAAGTAGCTAATGTGGTCTTACATGATTCCTTTCTGTCCAGAGGTTTTCTAGTGAATCTTATATTAAAAAAAACTTTTTATGGTGATTTAACACTTAGCAGAAATACTCAATCACGTCCTTTTTTTCAAGCCATGTACACACATGGGTTCTTTGCTTTTAAACCAAAACCTTACTGGTAAGTGTACATTTTCATTGATAATTTAAAATATTTGCTTTAATCTGGATACCTCACATAAGAAGGTATGTGTGTGTATGTGGGGGAAATACTCACCAAAATAAGACATACTGAATTTCATGCTTTTTATAGTGCTGCAGAAACCAATTTACCTTTAAAAAGCCTAAAACTCACACTAATTAACTGTTAAAATGCTACAACATACCAGATTTTGCTGAGAATAGTGCTTATTTTCCTATTAAAGATAATATTCTGCAAAAGGAATTTTTTGACTATCAAGTCCATTGAAATAAAGTATTTTACCATCTTGATGTTATTATTATTATTATTATTATTATTATTATTTTATGTATTTGGTACAAGATCTCACTATGTAGCTCAGGCTTGTAGTGATCCTCCTGTTTCAACCTCCCCAGCTCTGGGACTACAGGCGTGCACCACCATGCCTGGTCTTGGTGGCTGGCTCAGTGCCCCGGGGCAAGGCCAGCATGGCAGGCTATACCAGTGATCAAACCCAGGTCTTTGAACTTGCGTAGGCAGGTGCTTAGACTGCTGAGCTATTTCTATGGTCCCCTTACCATCTTTCCAACCATAGTAAGTTATCCTAATTGTTTAAAAATAATACTAATTTAAAAATTCTCTTAAGTGATATATTTGCAATATATAGGTCTAAAACTTAAAATTAATTGGAGTATTCCACACATATATTTGTTACCTGCTTTCCTCTTTGGCCACTATGTCTTTCCTTTAGACGCACTTGGGATGCTTATGCAGGATATAATGAGGCAGTTGTCCGGCCTTTGTCATTTACTCTGGAATACCATTTGTCTGTGCTCTGCCCCCAAATGCATGGCTCTCTCAAAAACATAATCTCACTTCCTAGTTCTTTGCTGCATCTCCTGGTCCCTCCAAGTTCTTAAAGTAGTCTGGCTGGCCTGAGATGGTCCTTCAGGCAGAGTGGCAGAGGTGGGAATGAGGATAGGTGCCCAAGGGCCAGCTCTTGTGCACACATCCACTGAAATTTCGAAGGACTCACTCAGTACTGTAGTTTTAAAGTAGATTTAAGTGGCTCCCTCACAGTAAAAGTTTACACATGAAGAGGAGCAACCCTATAAACAAGGAAGCCGTGAGAGTGCATGCCTCAGAAAAAGGGAGTAATTGATGAAAGCAATTCTGGGTACATTTTGAAGAACACAATACTAGACCAAGAAATGGCTGAAGCTAGATTGCAGTACATTATACTAAGAAGAGTGAATGTTCCCATAGGAAAGAGCAGTCCAAGAGACCAGGGCTGGGAGGGTGAAGGCCACATCCATCAGCAACTGTTAAATGACCCAAAGGTACCAGCTTCCGGAGAAGAAAGTCTTCAGCTTTGTCCATTTCAACAGCAAAAGGTTTTGTCCAACTCAGAATTTCCTCTAAAGCTTAAGGTGTCACAAAGCCCTGCCCATGGATGAACTTCTTCTACTCCTTAAAATTACTAAACCACATTTAATTTTTGATCAGATTAGAAATACTTAAAAATGACATATAACCTAAGTTTCCTTTCTTTCCCTAATATCATTAGTCACAATATAAAAGAAAAGATAGAAATATAGATGGCAGGCATAGTGTGGCCTACTAAAGTTTCAAGAATTGGTCCTGAAATTGTTTAATTGGTATTCTTATTTTTATACACTCTATTTTTTTCAGTGTAACTGGTTGCATCCATTTTGTGGGAGTCTATTTAACTTTATAACCTTCACAAAAACACTCAGGTTATCTTTTATTCCTTTTCTATCCATCTTTTTCTTCATCATACCCTAGTATCTAATTTAAGGATAACTAATCAGTCATGTAAGTATCTTGCTTTCTGTCTTGGGAGTATAATTTTATGGTAATTTTAGGAATTTAACAGATAGATTTGGGCACATAGTCAACTCAAATTGCTGAAAGCTTAACATTCCTGGGACATGCTATAAGAACAAAAGTTATTTTCAACAGAGTATAAGAGTATCAATTTTTCAAAAATATTAAGTAAAATGTTTCCACATTCCAGAATAGATGTTTTAGAAATAATTCAATTTTCAAAAGCAGAATTTAAGTTCTCCCTTTTACTTCACAAAAAAAGAGAGTGTTGAATAAACATTCTTAAATCATATTAACATTGACCAATATTTAAATGATGTATTTAATTTTGTCAGTATTTAATAATAAAAAATTTATTTGACACACATATCTCACACGAAACAGTGTCTTGGCTCTGCTACAAACTTTTTTTTTTGGA
>NW_004524614.1:2372860-2385597 GCF_000260255.1 Octodon degus | reverse complement strand
AAAAAAAAGAAAGAAAGAAAAACAAAGGTTGGGGATATAGTTCAGTGCAATGACCCCTCAATCTATAGTAGAAAACAAGCAAACATGAAGAATTTTAAAGGCAAAGGCCCTAACAACTATTCTAAAGATGAGGCTGTCTGTCTGTCTTACTGATTTCAAGTATGAGCTGACCAGTGGTGCTCTCTGTGCCCGGTGAGCACTCTCCACTGCTAGGAGGTTGTCATGCCATTATGAGTAGTCGGGGCAATCCGATATTCTTTACTAACTAAATAAGCCCTTATAACTTGATCCTGTGTTACAGCCATAAATGCTGCCTTGGCAGCTGAGACCTGCAGAAGGGCTCTCAGAGAAAGGAGGATACATTCCCTGTCTGCTCAAGATCAGTTTACTTTGCCACTGGCTGAGGGCTCACTTTGAAATAAGGATACTCTGCTTGGGGGTTCAGAATTTATTCATCTGTACTTGTGTCCAAAACAATTTTATGGCATCTCCAGGAAACAGAACAATTAAAGCCACACTCACACAGGAGCCTTGCTTCTGAGCACCTAACAGGTCCACAGAACGATGTGGAACGTGGTAAGACCTAGACAGCTGCACTTTATGTAAAAGCTGAATGGGATGCATGTCGTGAATTACACATGGTTTTGTAGTCAATGAAAGCAGACCATTACAGCCTGCCTCTTCCTGTGTTCAGCTGAGAAGAATGGAGCAATCTAGGAAGACTGGGATTTAAAGAAAAGATATCAGATCCTTCTGTTCCCAGGCTGAAGTGGGGATTAGAATAACACATTTAAATACCTTAATGTTTTTAGCACAAAAAGCATTAATTCGATACTCTGCTTCCTTGAAATGCTTTATGAAGGCCCCTGGTCCCCTCTCAGGAGTGTCTGCCTTCCTTGAAGTGAACATACACATATTGTTCCCCACTGCAAATTGCACTAGTATTTCAAAAACAGTGTGCCTGACCTCTGCTGTGGGGAAGGTGGGAATAGGAAACAGAGCTGAGAGGAAAGCTGAGAAGTGTTTGAGTTTTGACGTTTCAGAGCAAGCTTATGGCTCCGGCAGGACCAGGCTTCATGAGCTCATGTAGCCCTGAAAATTAATGACGACCAAGACGCTTAGAGGGATTTTAATTAGGCTTGCCCTTCACCTGTCACCTATGCCTGGAACAAAAGGTCATCAGATTTCCAGTCTGGCTTATGGGCCAAACTGTGACTACCTGAACTTAGGGGCAAAACAAGCAAGGAATAGCTCATCAATTTCCAGGTTTCCCCCTGGTCCTTATCCAAGCAATGCTTGAGCCACAGACAGCGGCAGGCAACACCACGTGCACTCCCCGCTCAAGCAGTTCTTTTGCAGATTGATATGTGTTGATCCTTTCTTCTTTCCTCTTCTTTTTTTCTTTGTGAGGGTGAAATTTGTTGGACAAGAATGGAGATAAGTCACTTGAAGTTCTTTCTTCTAAAAAACATTTATAGACATGCCTTCTACAAACCTGAAGTTGGTGTTTAACAAACACAAACTAAAGCTCAATCACTGAAAATAATAATTTTTTTTCATGATTACAAAGGTAGAAAGGCTTTGTTTTTTTTTTAAAGGCACAACATTTTGAAAGGGTAATTTCAAAAAAGAACTTAAACATGACTCCTCAGGATTCTGCACACCTGCTAATGTCTTGCAAAATGACAAAGACAGACAGGCAGACACGAGGTGGATGGGATGGGCAGCACGTGCCGGTGGGCAGGATGAATGCCAGCCCTGCAATCAACCACTTGAGAATCTGCAACCAGAGAGGCAAGACACTTCATATCCACAGCAGAAATTACAACACTGATTATAATGGTGGTTAACATTACCTACGCAAAGTGTGGTTTGCTGCTTGCTTCTCCAATTCTTTACTTTCTGGGACAAAAAATCTGATCTGAATGTAGGTGGCTATGTCTTGTCTCCATGAAGAGGCTATGAATTTGGTATTTGGGATTTGTTTTATTCCTCCTAGATCCCCTAGCACCAAGTAGCATAGATAAGACACATTTTTGTTTAATTTACCCAGACATTTGTAATGGCATTGTGGACTCAGATTTAACTCTCTTCTTTTTCCTTCCCATGTACAGTTGTTCCAAAACTTTTCATATTGAAGGACACGCTTGATATGTTAAATAAATAGTTGACAGTCTTGTAGTTTTGACCAAAGTAAGTGAAAGAGGAAGACTTTGGCTAGAGGGCAATCCTTCCTCAGAGAAGCCCAAATCGTGCCCTTCCAGTTCTCCAGGTAGCAACGCTTTTCAGAGTAAACTGATACACTGATATCTATGCTTTCCCAGGTGACCATCTCTTATAAGTAATAGGTACCACCTAAAAATTAACTTAGATGTTCACATGGTTTGATCAGTGGAGCTGGGACGGCCAACAACTGCCACATTCACCACAGGCTTGAAAAGAAGGTTTCCAGAGCTGGCCACACAGAGAACCACCCAGATTATGGCTGGTCCCAGGGGGGGAGTTCAGAATGCAAAGAGCTCCCTCCAAAGGGCTTGAGAAGTATAGACAGGAGATGTGGGGGTGGGGTGCTCAAAAACACAGCCGCAAGCAGGGGCCACAAGTGAAAAGCAGTTTTAAAACTCTTTGTGCTCTAATGGTATTGATAGAATGCCTATAGCCTGAAAGTATGCTTCTCAGCTGAACATAACTGTCATCTACCAAACCAAGTCTCAAACAAGAAAACATGACAGAGGTGACTGTTAATGCAGCGGAGTCCAGGCAATGATACAGAACCGCTACATGGCACACACAAACGGGCATGCACACACATTCAGACACACATGCACACACATATAAACAGGTACACACACCCAGACACTCAGAAACACAGTAACTTATTAAATGCAACAAGCATTCAGACAGAATCTAAAGCAGTGACACCATGGTGCCATAAACTTTGTAGTGAATGATCTCCCACCCTCTCAGATTAAAGTAGCCAGTTCCCAGGACACAGGGGCAAGTGCAGCCTAAGCCGACGTTGGCTACGGTGACACAATAGAGATGACAACATGCACTTGTGCCCATGTAGGTAAAAGGGACAATGTTTTCTGTTCTGTCATACAACATTCCTTCCTGAGTCAAGTCAGGTCCAAAATGTAGGTAACCAGTTTGTGGAAAAGGCCTTTAAGGTCCCCTTCCTCCTCTGCCCCACACTTTTGAGAGCTGGTGGAACTCGGAGAGCCAAGGTGATGCCCTGGAGGTCTCCAGTATGCCTACTGTCACAGCTGTGCAGAAGGGAGGACAGCTGAGGGGCACATTGTGTGAACAACTGAGCAAGGAGGACAGGTGGGGACTGAGCACGTGATAGTCTGTAAAGGAAAGCCTGGCTCCTGCTTCTCTGTGTGCCTCCTCCATGCTCCTCTTACTAATCCTCTGCAGAAACCATCAAGAAGGACTGTAGACATCCCACTAGCTCAAAAAGCTGTTTTTAAGTTGAAAGCAAACTCTTGGCATTGTAATAATAATAATAATAATAATAATAATAATAATAATAATAGGAATAGCAGTAAATGTTGAATTAGGTGTTGAGTTAGCACACACCAGTTATTCATCAGGAACAGGGATCAATGCATTGCATGCACCGGCTCCTTCGATTCTCATTACAACTCTGCAACATCATGTTACTGCTGTCTCCAGTTCTCAGGTGAAAAATGCAGCTCAGAAAAGCTGAAGCAGTGTGCCCAAAGTCACAGGCTGTTCAGGGGACAAGACAGCACGTACACACAACCATCCTCTTCAGAGCTCCGCACACCCTGCCAAGCAGCGCAACTTTGCTCCTGGCTTCTATAGAAACACACAGCTGGATGCTTTTCCAGTTCTGCTGACCACCTGGGTCACAGCCTAGGCAGGCACTGACCTCTGCCAGGACAGCTGCTGCTCCCAACACTGTAAGATCCAAAAACAGTTACCTTTTCCCCAATTCTCTGTTTTTTGCTTCTATATGGGGACATCAGCGCTGCCATTTGAGTCACAAGATACTTGTAAAGGCTAAATAAATGTCAAAGAATGCCAAATATTTTTTGAAAGGTAGAAATAAAATGCATCGACTTCTACATGACTCCTGGCTTAAGGGCCTCTGATGTGTGAGCTCTTTCCACGCACCCTGGGACCCTCACCATTGTGGTCCCTGGGCTGGCCCCAGCTAGGAACGACCTTCTTGCCTATGTATCTAGCTTCAGGACTCACAAAGTCTTCAAGATGAAGATGGGATGAAAACTGGGGCTGACACGTCTTAGCTGACACATCCCTGTTTGAGTTATGTTTCCCCCCTTTAAATACTGTATCAGATTATCTCCAAGTATAATTTTATATAGAACTTCTTTATATATCAACCTGTTACATTATATAACATATTTAATTTACAAATTGAACATCTCTGATTTAAAAATCTGAAATTCAACATCTGAAATTTTTTGAGTGCCTACATAATTTCATAGAAAAAGCTGTACATATGAAACAATGGTTCATGTGCAAAATTATGAAAAAAATGTATAAAATTGCTTTCAGGCAATGTGTATAAGGTACATATAAAACAAATAAGCTTCTTGCTTAGACTTGTGTTCTGTCTGAAACACATGTACATTAAAATATCCCCAAATCTGAAAAAAAAATTCTCAAATCCAAAACACTTCTGAAGTCGGTATTTTGAACAAAAGACATGCAGTATTTTTACGCATTGAATACAATAAATGCAGCTGAGATTATGAATTCTTACAGAATAAATCTTACTCTTTTTTTAGTACTGGAGTTAAAGTCAAGTTTTCAAACTGAGCTATATCCCTAGATTCCCCCCTTCTTTTTTACATTGTGACAGGGTTTACTAAGTCAATAAATTGATCAGGCTTTGCTGGAACCTACAATCCTAGCACATTTCCCTTGCAGAGGTGCTGGGATTGTAGCCATGCACCACCAAGACATATTTTTTCAATTCTCCATACATCCAACAAAGTGCTTTGCATACTGTGACTATGCTAACTGTGTCTATGTCAACTAGATTGTAGTCATAATGGGAGCAGCCTTGATAGAGCATGAAGAAAACACTGCACTAATAGGTTTGAAGTAGAGTTTTATTAGGGATAGAAAACAACATGTCTAAAGCACCTGTAAGCAGGCACAGGGGCCAGGGGTTCAATCCCCAGGCCTGCCGTGCCAGCCCTACCCCTGGGGTGCACCAAGACAGCAATTGAGACTGGGCATGGTGGCATGTGCCTGTAATCCCAGCTCTTAGGAGGCTGTAAACAAGTGCATCACTATGAGTCTGATCTAGTAGTGAGACCCTGAATACCCTGTAGACACCTCCCTAAAATACAAAAAAAACTAACAAACAAACAAACAAACAAAAGAAAACAACATGTCAACCCACTTCTCTTTCAGTAGCTTTGGCCCTGGCTGGACCTGAAAGTTGACCTGCGAACAGCTTGCATCTGGAGTTTCAAGTGCAATATCATAGTTTCCTTGAGGGATTGGAGTACTAAAAACTACTCAATCTGTTCTCATGTCCGAAAACAAGGTCAACTGTTAACTAGAATAAACTTCAGGTATCTGAAAAGCCATAACCATCAATCCATTGTCTCCCCCTACAAACAGGACCACAGTACAGTGATTATTTTCCATTCAAATCCTGGAATCATTTTGATTCTTACCATTATCTAAAATAGAAGGGGAAATTAACTAAAACAAAGCAACGTAAAAAATAATAAGCCAATTATAATGAAATTAGTAGAAGTCTACAACCAGTTTTTCCCATAAGAAAATGGATAGAAATGATATAAAACAAATTTCAATTATGTAAAACATTACTAGGCAACAAACAAACAACAGAACTTCCCACTCCAATGTAACAAGATTTTCCACCTTTCACAAGGTGCTCGTGGACACGTGGAGGCTGTAAGGCCAGCCTTTCTCCCCACAGGGGTGCCAAGTCCACGCGTGGTTCATCTCTGCCTTGTCTGTCCCTCCTTATAGCAAATGGGCTTAAAGCTCAGCTTAACAAAGGCACCTCAGAAGGGTCCAAAGACCCTGAGGTGCCCCACAATAAGTTAATAATTGGCAAAGGGAAAGACCTTCAAGAATCACCAAAAAGACATTTGACCAGCTTCCAAGAAGCAAGCTGCAGCCCATTAAGTCATAGCAGTAAAAACTCAAACATTAGAAGTAAATCATATAGGGTTTTTTTCCCATTAGAAATGCTTAAAAGGTGAAGTTTTCCTTCAGATGCTTCTGGAAAGAGGGCAGCCAATAAGAGAATGAGCTCATTCTTTTTGACTCATCTGAGGTCAGGCCAAGTGGTTTAGGAAGGAGCTGGTATTCTTCGTCAGCTTTCTTTGTATATTTCTCTGTCTGTATGCTGGAATGCTCAGGTCAGTAGTAAAACAAAGGGAAACACTGCACACTGAACAGTTCATCAGATTGCAGTGCATCAGGCCACTGACATCAGTGCACCAGGCGCCCTGGAGCAGCCCATGGAGCTGCCAGCGGCTGATCACGAAGTCAGGGGCCAATCTCCACTGAGGCAGCCAGGACCTGCAGCATCCAGTGCCACTGGGTAAGGTACATGGATGCAGTGCTGTGCATGGGGAGTGATTTTTTTTCAAGTTCTTAAGTGAATAAAGAACAGAAAAATATACAGAAATGTTGGCCTAATGCTCTTGAATGGTAATTAGGAAGCAGCCTATTTCTATGTCTTCCAGATACAGTTAGGGAAGGAAATGGACTTTCCTTAGCTCTGGGAAGTTATCTTGTCCTGAGCTTTGAGGCAGGTGGCTTCATCTTTGGTTGTACCTTTCACACTGGTGGCATTCTCAAATGATTCACACATCTTTGCCAAGACCAATTTTAAAAAAGATGTAAGAGAGAAACTGGGAAACAAAATCACAGACCTGGAGAGGATCATTTTCTCCTCACTTCCCATAGGTGCTGGCACCTCATTCCCTGTCTTTGCAACACAGTGTCAGAGTACACCTTACCCCTGACACAGAGCTGGCACTGGACAATATTGATGGATGGACCAATCGCTCTAAAAAGAGTATCCGCATTTACAGCCAGGTGTTGTTTTAAGTCTGTGGAAAGGCAGCAAAGGTGGCAGGGAGGAGAGGGAAGCCAATAACCACAGTCAGAGCATCTGGCCAACATTTATACGAATCAGCACCCAGCTAGGAGCTGGACACTGAAATGGCTGAGCTAGAAACGGCTTCCAATCCACTTGCTGATGAAGCCCAGGGGCTGCTGTGGGTTTGCACTCATGAAGGTCACACTCAGCTTGTGGGGTGTGCTTCCCAGATTCACCACCTTTCACGGGATGCTCATGGACACATGGAGGCTGTCAGGCCAGCCTTTCTCCCCACAGGGGTGCCTGAGTCCACGACTCAACTCTGCCTCATCTGTTCCTCCTTACAGCAAATGGGCTTAAAGCCCAGCTTAGCAAAGGGCCCAAAGATCCCTGGGTGTCCCACAATATTTCATGTTTTGATAGGGGAGAAAGGACCTCTTTATAAATCATGCCAGCTAGGTCAAAAGTGAAGACTGTTGGAGAAAACAACTCAGCCAAAGACACTCTTGAGGGAGGTGAGGACAGAGGAGGAGGAGAGCTGGAATAGAATCACAGATGCTTTTCTCGGAGCTGGTTCTGAAAGCAGGGTACATACAGGGGCCAAAACCCACAGAACGTGCTCAGGTCAAGGCAGCACTTTGAACAGAGTTTGGCAAACACCAAATAGGTTACAGTTACATAACACTAATGAGTACCCAAACAAGCACCCTTCTATACCATGAATGGATGGACACAGTTGTTCCTTGGTGCCATCGAGCTCCCGAGACCAGTTCCCCAGGGACACCCAGGGGTGACTATTTGAAATCATCTCTAGATGATTCATAATACCTAGTATAATAAAACATCCTACACAGTATTGTGCTGTGCTTCTTAGGGAAGACTGACCAAAAAAAGTTTCATATATACAGTTTAGATGCATTTTTAATATATGTATTTATTTTTTTTCTCAACATCTATTGATGAGGTTAAATTCATAACAAGCCAAGGGTATGGGAAGTTAAGGGTTACTTTCAACTAACCACAGAGAACACTGTAGAAAAATCAGGAAACCCACCAAATAAATCACATTTGTACAGCTAGCTGAATTTTCTCAGGAAAATGGGGCCTGTGTACCCTGAAGACAGCAGGACCAGCCAGGAGCCACAGGTGCCTTTGTTATGGAAGTTCCTATGATGCAGTCAAAAAAAAAAGAAAAAACACTTTTTTCTGTTTTAGACCAGGGACACATATAAAAGCAAATTATCAGGCTTTAAAAATGGTTACATCATCATCAGGAATAATTTGCCAACATAATTTAGAAAGAATTGTGTTACTTCACAAATTTCAAATACACTGAGCAGAGAAGAATTTTTCCTCTTGGAATTCTTAATCCTTCTCAGCTCAGATAACTATGATGTCAGCATTGCATGAATGAGGCTACGGTCGTTTTTTTTTTTTTTTTTTTTTTTTTCCAGAACCGGGGATTGAACTCAGACCCTTGCACTTGGCAGGGGAGCA
This sequence comes from Octodon degus, assembly GCF_000260255.1. Taxonomy (NCBI): domain Eukaryota; kingdom Metazoa; phylum Chordata; class Mammalia; order Rodentia; family Octodontidae; genus Octodon; species Octodon degus. The sequence continues at coordinate 2,377,010 of NW_004524614.1, read as the reverse complement.
CTTATTCTTCTGAGCCATCTCGCCGGCCCTGAGGCTATGGTTGGACGGAGCTCAGATTCCCCCTCCCTCCTCTCTACTACCCAAATGCACTGATTTCTGAAGTATGTCACATAGTGGTAAGAAAGGTCCCATTGAATTAGCAATATCCACACAGGGCTCCTGACACTAGGCTGAGACCACCTGAAGAATGGAGTTAGGCAAAATGGTCTGGAAACAGAGAAGAAGACAAGAGAATCGGGCGGGCTATTAGGTGTGGAGTTTGAGCCCAGCGTGAAGGAGTGAGAACTGGGGATGAGTAAGAGCTAGGAAAAGGGGCGACTGAACCAGGGGAAGCCTTTCATCTAGAGGGGATTTATCATTTGCTCCATGGCTCTTGATAAACCCAATGTAAACTGAAACTATTATAAGTTGAAGATGCATTTAATATACCTGGCCTATTGAACATCTCCTCTGCCCCTGTCTCCCTTAATTGCCCTGAGAATACTTCCATTAGCCCACAGCTGGGCAGTATCATCCAATACTGAACCCATTTTACAATCAAGTGTTGAGTATCTTGTGGAGTTTACCCCCACAGCCACATGGCTGACTGTGTGGGTCCTGGACTTCAGATTTTTTGACTTTAGGAGGGTGCAGAAAGCTTATCCCTAAACCATTCTGTTTTTCACTTTCAGCACAGTATTTAGGAAATCACATGGTAGTACTCAATACTTTATTATCAAGCAGGCTTTGTGTTAGATTTTTCCCAAATACAGGCTAGCAGTAGAGTTCTGGGAATGTTCAAGGTAGGGTACAGCGGGCAATGGTATTTTGTAGTTTATGTGTACTGAATGCAAAAAAAAAAAAAAAAAAAAAAAAAAAAAAAATTTCTCTTAGGACATTTCCAGTTTAATATGGATTTCCTGGGACACAATCCATGATACTTCAAGAAGTACCTGTATTCAACTAGACTGTTAGCCATTGGGCTTCCAGACAAGTCCAGGGACTGCCATAGGAAGCAGCCCTTTGAGAAACAGAAGCCACTATAGTTGGGTCATAAAGCACTGCCTGACACTGGCAGATGTTCCACTGTTGAGCCCACAGGGTGGACTTCACTATGAATTTATAGGGACATAGATAAGTCAGCAAATGATGCAATCAGACTATTCCTACAAATCAAGTTGGTAGAAGTGAGGGATCACCCAGGTACCAATAATTATTTTTAAAGTACACTTACATACAAATGATCAGAGACTAAGCAGAAGACATGACAGCTAACTTACGTTCCATTCATTCTATGACATAAAGGCCAGACAGTCCCATTTAAGTTTTCTCTCCATTTGTAAAGAAAGTTTGCATGGACAGTAGTAAATGTACTGCCTTTCCCTCCTTTGTCTACACTGCATTCTTGATTCATTCATAAGACAAAGCTGCCCACTGCCCTCTTTCTGAAATCCTTCAGGATTTCAGAAACAGTCTAATCTTAGGAGATCCTGTCCAAGTGCTCTCAGACCTTGCCCTGCCTATGAGGCTCACTTTGCACTGCTCCCATCTGTGTTAGCCCCTGTATAAGGACAATTAATCCTCTACCTGCATGACTTCCCCACTCACATTCCTGCTGCTCTAAGTTCTCTCATAATACAGTCTCTACTTCCCACTGTCTAGCTACCAGTCTCTCTCTAGCAAACTTCCACTCAATTTGGAAGACCACTCTTGATGCCACCTTAGTGGTCTCCCCACATATTTCTCCCCACATCAGGCTCCCCCTTCACCTTACAGACCTAACCTTATCATTATCCTGAAGCTCCCTTTCTGGAAGCCCCCAAGAACCTATCCATCAGAATCCACAAGCCTTGAAATCACCCCTGATGCACCAGTCTTGCTCCAGGACAAACTCCTAAAGGGCAAGCACTGTGTCCTTTACTGTCATAGTGTCTGGCACAGTGGCTGGCAGAAATGGTTCCAACAGTAACAAAAGGGTCAACTCTTATCTAACAAAAGACAAAAATAATCCTAAGGACTCAACATGTTACACTGATGAAAACTGTTCTAATAACTGATATCTTGACTAGTGTTATAACTGTCACTGTTCTTGACAGACAAGCATCAGTTGCTTGCTAAATATATTTTAGTTTGTAAAGTTCAGAAAAATCTTCATTTACTTTAACCTCTGTGAACTGCTATGGGAGTCTCCACGGTATATGTATGTGGTGGTGATGCTGGATGTGGCTCTGCGCAAATACTAAAAACATTAAAATAAAGAGGAGAAAAACCATTTGGAAACCCTATAACCCAAGCCAAAGTAACTGCTAATACAAACAGGCCCCTTCCCAAATGTAAGCGGGTCACAAGTAATGGCTCACCTCAAAGCAGCCGCAGTTACACTGTTTACACTCTACTCGGGGCTTAAAAGCATTTTAGTTGATGAACAGGCCCTGAAGCAGAAACTTCTAAACCAATGTTAATGCCCAGCAGAGCAGTAACCTCTTTTGATTAATTTACCAGTACTGAAAGCACAAGAAAGACATCAAACCTCGTTCTGCATTAAACAATTAAACACCCAGCCGGTGCCACTAGCACAGTGCATGCTGGGATGAAAGCTGGATGGGGTCGAATGAAAAAGCAACAAATATCCTACATTGATTAATGCTTATAGGATTTTTTCCCTTAAATGTCATAACATTTCATTCCTTGGTAGGACCAAAGAGTTTATATAACATTTAGAAGAAAAAGAAGTTCCAGAAAGTTTAAGAAACTTCAAATGTGCCATGAGGAGAAAAATAGGTTCACTCAAAACAGTTCTAAAGAACATTCAAAACATTTTGGCAGAACTCTTACAGTTTGTTGAAGTATCTTCAGAATGAAATTGCATAGTGGAACAATCTTATCACTCTTTAATCAGAAAATACTCATTCCACTGAGAGTGAGATTTTCTTAATTCTGACTAGTTAGCCCATTCACAATGTTCACAACTGTTTCACAGTTTCATAGATAAAAGATTTTTTTCTTGCTATGATCTTTAGGGCATAATTTTTATTTTCTTCACTTCTTCCTTTAAATAAAAAACTTCACAAGGCTGAGTTTAATCCCTAGAACTACAAAAGTATATAACTAAAAAAGAAGCACAGGGCCAGGGATGTAGCTCAGTGGTACTGCTCTTGCCTGGAAAGCTCAAGGTTCTGAGTTCAATTCGTGGTACAATAAAAAAAGAGGAGGAGGAGGAGGAGGAGGAAGAGGAGGAAAAGGAAGAAGAGGAGGATAGAGGAGATAGAGGAAAAAATGAAGAAAGAGGAGCGGCAGCATACCGTAGCTTCTCTCTAGTTGCCAGCATCACTATTCTTAGCTGTTGTCATTGCTAAGTAGAATCAGCCAAACAAGCATTCTCATGCTGAAACCGTGTCTCTGGTAACTGTGATGGCTACTAAATAACACACATGCAGGTAGCAGACACATTGTGGATATTCCCAATAAAGCAATGATTCACTTTCTGGACAAGATGGAGAGAAATTTAATTATGATAGTCTAAACACATACATTTTAAAACTTGAAAACCATTTACTTCTGACACTTTCTAACTAACAGTTTTGGACCACACTAATGATGATCAGCCAAAACTCTGCAAAGTGCAACCGAGGTGGGCAGGCGACACCCAGTCTATACTAACGCGCTTGCAGTGCAGCCCCTCCACTTGGAGTGCGTCTTGGCCATGCTGAAGCACCATCACTTCTGTTCTAGCACAAATCACACAGCGCCATGAAAAGCCACTTCACAGAAAGCCTGATGGCAGATATGCTCTGCAAGTTTTATTAGGTTTGTACTGTAACATACTAAGAACCATCTAAATGAAAGGCTTTTTATGATGTTCTTTGCTACACCTGCCAAGCAATCCAAATTGAATCCCTCTATATTTCTAAACTCTTACATACAAAGACCATACAAATTTAGAAATAAAAACCTGCAAATGGACTCTTGTGCGGACTCTCCCATATATGGTCCCTTTTATAAATAACCTAAGCCTGGAGAGCATAGATACATAGGCGTATTTGCCTTCTCAGAGATAGGCTCTAACAGACTGTAATCTCCTATGGGACAAATGAGTAGAATAAGTGGGTTAGAGATGGGATAGACATAGATTTGCACTAATTCCTACTTGGATTTTCTTGAATATATACAT
>NW_004524614.1:2366512-2372725 GCF_000260255.1 Octodon degus | reverse complement strand
ATATATCTCCAAGTTGCTATTTTAATCTTCTCAAAGATGGTGACACCATCCCTTATTAAAAAATAATTTTAAAACTCTTGGGTAAGATCAGGAAGTGCAGGAAGAGAGGCTCTCATCTTACACAGCAAAGCATGAACATGATCCTCAACAGACTCTGTAATTCCCTACACTGGAGCTAAATGTATTCTATCTAAAACACTCCAGTCACAAGGGTATTTTGAAAGCACAGACCGAAAAGCTGGAGATTCAATCATTATATTTAGAGTAAAAATTAAGAAAGGCCCATGTGTTATTCCATACTGATTTTAACTGTGGATATAAAAATTGCTTTTTTCTCTGATTTGTTTACGTGGTTCAGCATTTGATGCCCTTTCTTCCACTCTTCAACTACAGCTGTCAGATTTTTAGCTGTTGAGACAATGAGTTATGTATGGTGACATGAACAACATCTGTTTGGAGAAAGAACAGTTTCTGATGAAGTTCTCTTCCAATATCTAAACATCACATGGGCAGGGAACATAATAGACTCTATCTGGGCTAATTTTTTCTCTAACCACATTGCAATCTCACAAGTATCTAAACATCTACAGTATAAAAAGTGACTGCAATATTTCCTTTAAAAATCCATCCTATACAACAAAGGATCAAAAATGTCTTTCCAAGTTCAAATTTAAATTCTTTAATTTAATGCATCCCACAGCACTTGCATGTGTGCAAGAGTCACTTCTCTCACTTTCCAAGTTAAATACTCAGTGAGACACACAGGGCGTACCACACTTCTGCTTTATGCTTCCATCCAAGTCTTACAGATAGCGGGAAAGCTGTGAACAAGTGTTGCTTTTTATCATTAAAGTCTTTGTTTGCTTTTATATCATTTTTAGTCTTAGGTTGATTTCTTTTATCAGTCCACTGAAAATGACAAGAAGAATGTCATTGACAATACCAACTTACACTGGAAAATTATTTCTATGAATTACACTTACTTAAATTTCAATCCTTTCTAAAAAGCATTATTTGCAATGATGGATTTTGTGGGTCCAGAACATCTTTACAAAATCTTACTGCAGAGATATGAAATCAACCTCATCTGGCATCAGGAGCAGGGATTTTAAAAACAAAACAAACAAACAAACTGAACAGAACACAAACACAAACATGGTAAGATTTAGAATCATCAGCATTTTGCCTAAAATCTCAGAGCATAGAGATCTACTCTCATATACTTTTTCTTTTATCAAAATAGCCCTTTTAGGACCAAAGTTTTTAAAAATGTATCTTCCTAGGTAACAGAACTAGAGGATGTTTCAAAATACTGTGGCATTTGTTTAAGAATAACTTCACTTTTAGAAAAAGGATGAGACAAAGGTTCTACAATCTGAGGTACAGGATCTCAGGATAAATCCTGAGGGGATTTCACTGACCTTATCACACCCAAAAGCTACAACTCTTGTTGCATAGGTCCTGCTTTACCTTGGTCTTAACCATCCAGTAGGAAAGTATGAAGATGAAATATAGGAAGTAAAGTGGTCTTAACCATCCAGTAGAAAAGTATGAAGACGAAATATAAGAAGCAAAGCCATGCTGTTATGTTGAGCTGTGGGGGACTCAGGTCAATAATTTCTGACATTGCCAGTTAAACAGAAGACCCAATGCTATTATGGGCTACTGGACTCTTTTAGAATATTTTGCTGAGTTTACACACCTATAATATTCAAATAACAGAACTTAGAAAAAAAGGGGTATACAGATGAATGTCCATTTTGTATCTGTGTATTTAAAGTGGTTGGGATAGATATATAGTTACATTCTCTTAATGAATAGAATGATTTGTTCTAATGGTGTTTGTAAATAGGATCTCAGGTCCGCATCTTGTACAGCAATTAACCACTAAGAAGAATATATGCAGTGTGTTGGTTATTGAAACTGTCCTACCGATTTGATTTGAAACTATCTCATTGCTATCTGTTTATCAATAAAATTATGAAAAAAATTTTAAAAAAAGAAAAAAAAAGAAAAAGGACGAGAAGGGCTGGCCAAATAGCTCAGCAGATTAAAGCAACTGCAAACAGGCATAGGGGCTGGGGGTTTGATCCCTGGGCCTGCTGTGCTGGCTCTACCCCTGGGTCATGCTGAGATGGCAATTGAGACTGATCAGGCTCTTGGGAGGCTGTAAACAAGAGAATCACTACGAGTTCGATCTACTAGTGAGGCCCTGAACACTCTGTAGAACCATCCCTAAAATACAGTCAATCAATAAATAAATAAATAAAAATAAAAATCAGAGTTCTATCATTAGCAATGAATACTGGACCTGACCTACTACAACATTTATTCAGGTCTCAAGTACTAACCTTCTTAGGTATCAGTTATATCTTGGTTGATTCATGTTACCTGGAAGCAACCCAGTACAGCCCCAGACACAATGAATGTTCCCTGTCTGTTCACAGCACACAGTCCCCAGCATAAGTGCACAGAAGCCAATAGAGAGAAAGAGTCTGAGGGACCTCATGAGATAATCCTGAAAATGATGCCAAATAAAGTGTCCATGTCCAGTCTTTTGGACCAAAACAGGCTATGAAAATAAGCTCACTGTAAGTTGACTTTAGCTTCTAGCCATGCTCCCTTTTCTATTGACAATGATTAGCTTGCAGTGAAATACACAGGACCCTTCCTGTTAGCCTCAGGAAAACAAACAGACAGCAATCGAGCCACGATAAGCACCCACCCTCATCATCCAAATTCCAAACACAAATCAAAGCAATTGGGCCCCAAATTTGCTGCTTTCCTATGCACTTCCTCTTAATCAAATAGTACAGCCACAAAGCACTGCAATTTTCTCCAAAGGTGCTGATTTTCACTTTATTATCAGTAGGATGTATCACTATAACCTCTGAAAATATGCCTGTGGTCCTTTGCTCTGAAAGTATGACTTCTGTCTAATTGACAATGATAAAAAGTCAGGAATTTCTCCCTAGGTGATGCACTTCAATTCCACCACGTGACTTGTAATGAACTCTTTCTGTGGTGCTGGGATTACCACTAGGCCACATCTTGTCCTCCACAGTGGCTTCTGAAATTTCTGACCAATATCACATATTAAGGACACAAGTTAAGTAGCATTGATGACACTATCTTGATTCCTAATCTAATTACTCCCGTTATTACTTTTCATGTTAATACGATGTAACAGAAATGTAATAATTTCAAAATATAAAACCATGTGTATAGATTAAGCTTGCCCCTTCTCTCTTCTTAGTTCTTTGTGATGGATTGAGAAAGGTGCATTCTAAATGAAATGTATAGGAGCTTCAAGAGTTAGTCATTTCCCACCAGCACCTTTGTCTCATAAACCTGATATTTGGGCAGTGTGAACCACTGCTTCGTGAAGAGCAACAGGAACACAAGTAAAGGTCAGGAGTGGGCAAGTTCAACAGCTAGTGCAGGGGTCAGAATGCATTTTATTAGTGAAGAAACATGAATGAAGAAAAATATGCCACCTACAATTTCAGAGTTAATGAAAATCTATTGCATTTATATTTTATATAAGCTGAAAAACTAAAAATAATAGGTCAGCTGTGTAAGAAAACCACACTCAGGCTACATAAATTTCAGTCTCTTCTCTATCTAAAAACATCTACAACATCAAGGCACTGCTTAGAAGACGTTGGTTTATAAAAACTCACTGACACAGATTCTTGCTAATTGATAATCCAGGACCAGATGTTCATACTGTAACAAATGACAGTATACCCTTTTTCTTTCATGAGTAATAGATTAGTCACAGATTTAACTTTCATCCCACAACATTTCAAATACTTTCCTCATAACCTGAAATACTCTTACCACACAGCCCGTACATGAATAAATCAACTGTTAACCAATAGTACACATTTTCCTCAGAGAGCTTTCACCTCATTCATCAATATATGTTTTCATAATGAATTAGCATTCTTGCCAAGGTTCAGCATAACTATTTCACCTGTTGTTCTTGAGCAAGCGCAACAGGTGAAATGGATGAAATTGATCAACTTGATGAAAGCTTTAGAACAAATCACTGTGGAGTTCTTTCAGGGGTACTGCTCAACACTTCAGGGCACATCTGTCTAATATTCTTTGAGCTTTTCCTGTCCCACATATGCCAGAACCCAGTGCAGCACCTACCATTATAAATGAAAAATGTGACTGATAATTTCCATGTTTAAAAAACTTAGCTCTGCTCCCAAATTTCTTGACCACCCGTAACAGGAGTAGCTCTCATCATCTTCTTCCTTCCTGTAGATGGACTTTGTACATCCAGAATGCCACTGGAATTCCCCTTCAGGGTACCACTGTCCCTTCCAGTGCTTTCCTAGGGCTGTAACCAAGTACCATTAAATTGGGTGGCTTAAACAATGAAAACACATTGTCTCCCATCTCTGCAGGCTAGAGGTTGTAGGCCAAGGTGTTGGCAAGGTGGGTCCCTTGCAAGGCTGCAAGGGAGCTTCTTATTTCAGCGTGCTTTCCTCAGTATGTTAGTGAGTTCCCTTTTGTGTTCTTTGGCATCAGCATCATCCTGACTTCTGTCCTCATCCTCACATAACACTTTTCTGTGTCTTATCTGTGCCCAAACAGCCACAGTTTATCAGAACAATAGTCGCCCTGGATCAGAGTTCATCCTAATGAACTCAACTTAGGACATCTGAAATTACCTTTTCCAAATAAGGATACATTCCAAGGTAGTAAGGACTTTTACATAGAATTTTGGGGAGATACAATTTAGCTCAAGATAGCATTTTAAAGTAGACCCTGCTGCTGCACAAAGGATAGGCCCTAAGATCCTCAATGCATGCCTGCAGCCACGGAGCATGCCCAACCCTATAATTACAAAATACAGACCGTCTCCAACCTGCCGTCTTCAGGTTTCCACTGGCAAGAAAGCACACCCATACAGTTACTCTGTTCTCTACTTTTAATACTCAGTATATCTGTAAGAACATTTTTTGTGGAGTAGATTTTGTGTTAGGAGAGTCTGCCCAACTGTGGGTGAATGGAGGTGTTATACAGCCAATTAAGGTAGGCAGGCTAAGCTCTGGTCCATAGGATGGGTGATTTAAATTGTGACTGACAACATTTTCAATTTACAATGGGTTTTATTTATTTATTTGTTTAGCAGAACCAGGGATTGAACTCAAGCCCTTGCACTTGTCAGGGAAGCACTTATTCTACTGAGCCAACTCCCTGGCCCCTACAATGGATTTATTGAGAGGGGACATTATAGTAAGCTGAGGAGCAGCTATAATATATTTTATTCTGTCTCTGTCTCTCTCTGTCTCTCTCTTGCCCCTCTCTCTCTGCCTCTCTCTCTCTCTCTTTCTCTCTCTGTCTCTGTTATGCATAGTATGACATTAACAAAATTTATTTATAAAAATTATAATATGAATTTTATATATTATATAAATTAGTTGATTTATCCTAAATATTTTATTTTATGGTACTGATCATGGTCAACTTTAGGTGACAGAAACTGTAAAACAAAACCATACATAAGGGAACAGGACTGCATCTCCTACCTCTTCAAAGACTCCCTCAACCCCCAAAACTGGAGAGCTGTGCTGAAAGGGCATGGCTCTCCCACTCCCACTGACTGCATCTTGTCACCCATCCACCATCTTCAGAACTCAAGTGTGTCAGCCAACTCTTAGCCCTTCCAGGCTCAAGTCAGAACCACTGCTTCTTACATCTTCACTAACATCCCTGATCATGAGTTCTCAATAAAAACTCCTGAGAATAAATGATCCTGAAGATTCACCACTGCACGCAGAAAATCAGGCAGGCCAAATATGTTTGTGAATCACTAGTTAGAACATATCTCTGACAATTAAAAATGAAGAATGCTGAAGGGAGACACACTTTAATGATGGTGTCTCAGTCATTTTATTGTCACTGGGACAAAATACCCCACACTCACAACTTGAAGAAGAAGAGGTTTAGTTTGGCTCGCTCTTGTAGCAGGTTGAGCTGATGACCGGCTGACTCCAAGGCAGAAACGGCACAGTAGAAGGGCTTGAGCAGAAGAGAGCTGCTCTGACTAGGAGAGTCACATGGAGAGAAAACACTCTCTCAGGCTTTCACAGAGAGCACATTGGCCAACCAATGGCCGTGACTCATCCACATGGCTGACACTGACAAAGGTTCTACAACCTGAGGTACAGGATCTCAGGATAAATCCTGAGG
>NW_004524614.1:2349132-2366005 GCF_000260255.1 Octodon degus | reverse complement strand
AAAAAAAAAGAGAGCTGCTCTGATCTTGGTGGCCAAAAAGCAGAAAGTGAAGGGAACAGCTGGAGAGGGAGAGACACCCTTCCCAGGTCATACGTCCAGCGACCCACCTCTTCTGGCTGGGTCCCACCTCTAATAGTGCCTCTAGCTACAGATTCACCTGTGAATCAATCTGTGGATCATAGCACCCTATGATCTAATCGCCTTCCCCGAACACCCCCCCACCCTAGCACAGGAAGCCTCTGGGGGGTAGTTTAGATCTAAACCATACTATATGGTTGGACAGAAGTATAAGACATGTTGAGAAGCTCAGGCCCTTATTTTTTAGTTAGCACCTAACTTCTCATCGTATTTTCCTTTGATAGACATGAGATGTTAACCTACTGTCTGTGTTGGAAGATGGCTTCTACTAACATTACCCACCCCCGTATCTTAAGAAACTAACAATACATTTTCCATGTGCACTCCGTCTCATAGGCTTTCTGCACCCACATCAAGGCATTGCTGGTTTTTCCACCCATGACACCTGATGCCTTCTAGAAGCCTGTGATGGAGACCAAGAGAAGGCCTGGCACCTGCCCTCAGGCACTGTGGAGTCAGACTCAGACAGTTCAGGGCCTTGCCAAGCCCACATATCCTGAGGGGAAAGATCTAGCTCCAGAATTAACTTCTTCCCATCTCTGGCTCCCCCAGTTGCACCATAACAAAGCCTCATGTTTTAAAGGTTACATTTTAGTTGAAGGCTAATAACGCAACCTTCTAAGGTTTTAAATTTAACTAAAATTTGGCCTGAATGCACATTTCAGCTATTTGGGAAAAACTTCTATTCTGCTCATCACACTCATTTTTGCTAATAACTGACCAGGAAGATAATTAAACCCCAGTATCTTAAGAAACTAAACAACAATCTGATTTCAATCTCATATCTCACTGACATCCTTAGAATATTAGACTTGCATCCAGTATTCACCAAAAACTGATGACTTTTGAGAACTGGTTGATGATTTTTAAAGTAACATTTTTAGACAAAGATCTTTCCTAGAAAATTAAATGTGCCTGGATGAGAATGCGGCTCAGTGGCAGGGTCCATGCCCAGCAATTGTGAGGCCCTGAGTTTACCCCCAGCACCACATGCACACATACACAAAAACCAAAGATACATCAAACAAGAAAACTAAATTTGATGACTTAAGCTTTATTAAAAGTACTTATTTTGTTGTATGCATACAGAAAGCTAAACATGTTTTTAAATATCCTCATGTACTATAGCTATATTTAAGAAAAATGGGCAAACATAGTCTTATTTCTTTTTTAAAAAGAATGCTGAAATAATTGGTTTCCATTGCTTGGCCAGCAAGTGTGAAGTTCCCATATTTTTCAGCCTCTTAAAATAAAATGCTAAAAGTCTACATAGAATAATTACTAACACATCAAATTAGCTTGCAGACTAACCCTGTTGGAGGCTAACATCCAAGCACATACCGCATTGCAGCTGGATATCCTTTGAGCCCCTGCAAAAATTCAATATGGAATTAATCTTAATTTGGATTTCCACTTAGAATCCAACTCATGAGTAGTGATAATGACCACCCACTCCCCAAGCCACCAGGGTGGCTTCTACTTCTCTTCTTCCTTTTCAGGTTTTCAGTCTGTTGACATTCCCTTCCACATTTAATTAAAACCCATCTGTTAGATGAACTGTCTCAGTTCATATCTTCATCGTGCTTATTGGTACATACCCTTCCTCTCTTCTCTCATGCTAAAGTTTCTTACAATTGCTTTATCTCTCAAACACTAAAATTACAGAAACTAAAATGAGCATTGCTGGCCATCCCTCTGCAGAATCCATCATCTCTCTCTCTGTGGAGGATAAGCAACGTAGGCAGCCCCAGTGGCCAGCACACTGCCACGTGTGACAGTTCCACATATACTTCCAAATGCACTTCTGTAGCATTTTGGCTCACATTTCTTCTCTTCATTTAGATTCTGTGTTTTGCATTACTTTTCCCCAGTTGTGTTAGTCTGTATTTTCCAAGCTGTATCTCATTTTGTTATTTCCTGACTATATTTTCATGTCTTTAAGATATAATTATAATATTTCTGTCCTTCCAGACTCTGGAAATCTACTCTGATTTAGGATCATCTGCCAGCCTCATCAATGGGAACTTTATTTCTCCTTAAATAGGATTCATTAAGCAAAAACTGTAACGTCAAGCCACAAGTGCTTGCCCTGCCACTCATGACATTTTATTTGCTGACTTTCCACTATTTTCCATCTGAACAATTCCTCTTTAAGCCAAATTGAATTTATTTTACAATAGAACTGGTACAAAATTTTCAATTAAGAAAAAAGAACACCTTAATTTATATTATATCAAGGTTGTTCTCAACTCTTCAGTGACTCCTTTAAACAGCAAACATTTCAAAATGTACAGGATCCATTCTTTAAGTTTTTCTGTTCCATACTTTGTTTCAGTATAAATTGATGATGGAGAAAAAGATTTCCTCTTCAGACATGAGTGTAGGGCCATCACACTCCATTTAGGATAAAGAAGGGCTCAGAGACACATATGCAAAGCCTTCGATGAACAAACAGCAGCTCCTCCTATACTTTCCAGTATCCCCAAGATGCCTTGGCACCTGGGCTAGCAGTGTCCCAGGAGGCTGATGCTCTAGCTTTTGCACTGTGTGCCTGAGGTTCAATCAACAGACACCTGTGAGCAGCACCAAAGATTTCTTCCCCTTTGCCAAATGCATGATACAAGTCTCCTGCTCCAGAAGTCCAAGAAAACAGAGAGCCTTTATTCAACATCTGTATACCCTCATGGTGTTTCAGCCATGCTTCCCTTCTGCTCTCACCAACAAGGTACAGAAAGTTTACTTATGATAAGTTCAATTTCCAGCTCCATAATGCATACCATTTTTAGACTCTGAAAGTTTTATTTCCATGTTTTTCTAAAATAAATCAATATTCAGATATCCTGTGCTGAACAGCTGCAACAGATGCCGACTTATCTTGCCACCTCATTAGAAAAAAAACAAACAACTATAAATCTTGTATTACATCCAAAAAGTTGTCAGCCTGAAATAAAAGCTGGCAAAGATCCAAGTGGCATGTGCCCTTGATTCCAGTCATTTTGCCCATAGTTCTTACATATGTAAATTGAGAAACTGTTAGCAGAAATAGGCCAGCTGAAGACAGAAGTGTTTAGGGTACACAGACACATGCCTGGGGCCCCTAAAGCTCAGGCCCCTTCTCACCCTTCCATACAAATCCCTTCCTACTTCCCACCCTGAATTCCCCCTGCCTGCCTGCCTCCTGTCACAACATATTTTTATCATTCACTGCGGGCTGCAAGCACATGCCCAGCCATGGTGGTAGACCTCAGAATGAGAATACAGGATGTAACAAAATTCCAGGACCCCACAACCTCCTTAAAGATTAGATGTCAGCAATTAGCAGGAAAAGGGGGAAGGGGAGCCAGTGACAACACAAGCAGAAAAGGCAAGAGGTAACATGTCACACCTGTGTTTCATAAGCTTTAATCAGTGTCACTTTGCTCATGAGATGTCCTTAGGGCTTGGGAACTTAAGCCAGCCCATCATTTACTCTGAAGGGCATCATAGACTCTATAAGGGCTTCCACAGAAATCGCTTAGGATCCAGGGGGGCATACTAAAGTGTAATAGCAATAACAGAAACGCAGCTTAAGATGCAAACATCTGAGTTTGGATTGTGGTTCAGGTTGGAATAATTTACCTATGCAAGGGTCCATACTTCTGCTATAAAGCTGGTATAAAAACCCCTGCTCTCCTCCCTGGTGGGGATGTTATAATCTCTGAATGACGCAATGTGCGTGGAACATGATCTGGAATTGCCATCTTCACTTCCTCGCCTTCCAATCTCTCTTTAAACTGCGGCACTACAACTCTTCCTGCCTAGCAGATAATCCTGTGAGTACTACAGTCATGCTTTTGCATGCAAGAAAGCTCTGTCCTAGCAGACTTTAATACATACATAACCTGACACTGAAACCTCTCTCCCTATTTTTTGGTTTTCTCCAAGCTGACAGTTACCTCCTTTCTTTCTGCTGTTTTGTCTTGTTTCACCTTGCTGGGTGGCATTCTCAGGGGTTCTGCTAGGCTCAGTACACTCATCCACCTACAGCCTAATCTGTTGATAGTCATCTAGAATAGAATGAAAAAAAGTAGCTCACAGGTCAAATCAACCCACTGCCCCGTACTATGAACAGTGGGAACCCAGCCCAATTCATGCAAGTCCGTGTCACCCCTGGCTGCCTCTGCGCAGTGACAGCAAAGCACACTTATCCAGAGATAACAAGCCCAAGATACTAACTGGCCCTTGGTAGGAGAGCTTACTAATGGCTTTATGTAGAAGAGGATCCTAACTAATCCCGCTCACGCCTCACAGGCTGCTGTGACTGTGGAGGACCACCTGGATAACCGCCCTTGAAAGAAGAGCCATTATCTAGGAACTTTCCTTATTTCCTCAATTTGTTTTAAGAAATACAAATCAGTCCAGCCGAGGTGCTGAAGTTTAGTCTTTTTTTTTCCCCAAAAAAAGCATCAATAAGGTATTTCAATAAGGAGAAAACAAAACAAAGTCTCATGTTTCTACCGAAAGATACTCAAGCCTAGCTTCTCCCTGCCCATCCTTCCAGCTGCAATACTGAGGCCATGTAGTGAAGGTCAGTTCATAGGTTGTTTTAAAATTTTAAACCTTTTTAGTCTTTTGTTTTGTTTTATTTTGTTTTTTTGTGCAGTCTTTATGCAGCTCAGACTCATAGTGATCCTCCTGTTCTCAACCTCCCTATTGCTGGGATAACAGGCATGTGCCACCACACCCGGACTCCTTCGCCAGCTCAGTGTGCCCAAGGAGCAGGGCCAGTGTGACATGTGGTGCCGGGATCAAACCCTGGTCGCTGAGCTTGCCTAAGCAAGCACTTAGTCCACTGAGCTATCTTGCCGGCCTTAAGTTTAAGCCTTTTTAAAAAAGATTAAATAATCAGGCTAGCAAAAAAAGGTGCTCAATATATACTTTCCTTAGAGCAAACAAGCTACTATTTCAATACAATGTAATTATGCAAGTTATATACAATACACTTGTTTACAAAGCAAACACTATATAGGCTCAGAACAGATTTGAAAAAGCATGATATTCACGTTGATTACAATAACTAAAAATGACTGCAACACTGGAATGGCACTTAAGCTTACAAAAAGTCACACATACACACACACTATCTATCTATATCTATACCTCTGTATCTATATAGAGAGATATTTATATATTCATACACACGCACGCACACACACACACACACACACACACGTGAGCTGGGTGGGAAGGGTAGCCATACTCCATGCTGTCTGCTAGGGATGGAACCTTGAGATAAGACTATATGACAAGATATTACACATCAGAGGTGAAGCACAGATGCCAAAACTTAGATGAAGATTCCTCTTTCTGCATATCCCTCTCTGCATATTGCAGAGGTGATCCCAGGCCTCCTGCCTAGCCAGCTCACAGCACTCACCTACCTCCCAACTCTTCCGCACTCACTTATCCTTGGGCCACTCCCTTCTTCACAAATTGATGACACCCAGGGTAGGGGCCTTTGTTCTAGTTAGCTATTATTTTACCTGGACTTAGGGCCCCTTTGGCGCCCCACCGTACAGAATATGCAACTGTGCCTTTATTTATGCCACGGGTTGCACTGGAAGTTGTAGATTGGCATTAACTTGCTCGAATTCCAAAAACTTTCCTCTGGGATTACAAATGTGGATTTCTCTGGACTGTGACAGGGTCTGGGAGGGTCTTTCTATATCCGACATCATCTCACTCCTGGTGTCACATTTGGAGTCAGTGGAAATGTGCTTCCTAACCCAGGAATGTGAAGTCAGTTCCCGATGCAGCCTTCTTTTACACCACATGCCTTTGTGACGAAGTCTAGTCAGTACTACTTTCTACTTCCCAAGCTTTTCCTAGGCTCCATCACACTTCCTCTCCAATCTTTCCTCCTGCTCCATCTTTCCCCCCTTGGAATACTGCAAAAGCATGCTGTCTCCCTTTCGCTCCTGGCTCACCCTCTCTCATTCCTCCTCTGCTGTCAGTTACCATCCTACCTAAAAACTTCCAACTCCTAATTCCTCATCAGTGTGATCTAAGATACAGTCCCTAACTCCTCCGCTACATCTATAATTACTTTTCCCCTGACATCCAACAGTCTAGGCAGCCATCCACCAGCACTAGGACCTCTAAGATGAAGACCTGTACACACCATGAAAGAATGAAACTGAGTTAATAAATAATATTTTATATGTTGTGCCAGAGGCCAAACTTAATTCCCTTTTCTTGGAAATCCCTTTCCATCAGAAATGACCTATCCCTTTTTCCTTTGTGTCCTGATTGCTAGCTGATCTCATTTCTATTAGAAATCTCATCACAAAAGCACCATAATTACTGTGACATCCTTTTCCTCTAGTCAGTCCTAAGCTCCTTGAGGGCGATGGGTACTTGATGCACTTTGGAAGCTCCAGTCCTTTTCTACTGGCTGGCATACACTGGGCACCCAATATTACTTTCTAAGACACTAAATGTTTTGTAAACTGCAAAATGCTATATACTATAAGTATCCATCCAAAAGAGATAAGCTCGTGCTACACAATGTTCTGTTTGGTTTACTACTCCCTCTTATCCTTCTATCCTTCAGACATGAATTGGAGATGGGAACCACTGTCGAGCAAGGGTTTCTGTGTCCCTGTGAAGAGCCTTTCCAAGTACTGTCCTAGCAAGGGCCCTGGTTCCTACCCTCAGCTGGACACTCAGGCATTTCCAAGTAGCACTAAAAGGACAGAAATGGGGATGTGAAGGGGGAGCAGGCAATTAGGAAGGAAGGTGATGCTTTATTTACACAGCAATTAACCCTTCCTGAAGTTTATTCAGTCCAATTTACTGAATGCATATCATGCGTCGGGCATTATGTTCATGGCACGCACGGCAAGCTTGTCACAGTAAAAGAGCAAGCCAAGATAAGAAGAAATTTAACTTGAAGAGAAAAGTAGAGGGCAATTTGATCTTGGTTGTGTTCTGGGAAAAGGTAATTTTATAAAAGAAGTAACCAGCTGGTCCCCATTGCCAAGGAAGAAAAATGAAAAGGAAATGGGGTGATAGTGGGCATCGGGTAGGCAGCGAGGTAAAAGGAATGTGTGCTGACATCAAAGGCTTTACACTCTTGTTTCCAGAGAGCCTCTAATAGTTGTAGAGCACCAGGGCAGCTGTTTCTGAGGGAAAGAGATGGATCCCCAAATTCTTAAGATACGTTTTTTGAGCCATGAGTAATTTTTCAAATACGGGCCCCTATATAAAATAGAATAGATGATTCAGTATTTTCAACCCCCATATAACATCTCCATTTCAAAAACTGTTAGAATCCAGCATATGGCACGGCTGGTGATAAAGAGCAGAATAAATGAGAAATGAATATCCTATCAACACAAACAAAAAAAGCAGAGTCCCAAGAGGGAAGAATATAACTTTGGAGGCCTGATGACCAAGATGCTCAGTCTTTGCTCAGCCATTGCGTCACAATATACACAACAAATACACTGGAAAATGGATCCCATGTATACACCTAAACAGATGGAAAGTTCCTGTAAGAAAGAAACAGCAGTCATCTGAAGTACGGGGCCAGCACTGATGACTTAGATTTACTTCATGCTTCTTTTTCAGAGTCTACAATAAGCATCTACTACTCTTGCAGATGGAGGCAAGGAATTGCCCCTGCCTGCAAAGAATCTGGGCTGGTTTTCTAGACAATATAATCCTTCATACCGTTCTGTATTGTGCTACAAACTAAGTTCTGCCAGTCAGAACACCTGCTGCTAGTCAGATTAGTTCCTTGCTAGGCAGTGACGATTTCTATGACACACAGCTCCCATCTTCAATATTTCATCATAAAGGCATGTGCAATTGCTGCATAGCAGTTTATTATTCTTAGATCCTATCCACTGAATTTTCTTACTCATGGGGAAATTACACCAGTGAGATGTAACAAAAACTTTAGCCAACTATAATAATACCCCAATTATAATTTGGGGCAGGAACAAAGGAAGAGTGAAAGTTTTATATAACATTTTCAATATATTTTCAATAACTTCCAAATGTGCATGCTTTCCAGGTTGGTTCACACCTATGGGGCAAAAACAGCAATAATGAAGAATAGGATACATTCTTTTAAAGAAACAGGCTCTTTACTGAGTTATTTATATGTAGATATATATGTAAATTTTTATCCCTTGGAGTGTTGGCCAATTGATTTATAAAATATAGAATCATTTCTGTTTTCACTTAGTGTGTTAGACCAACTTAGACCAACACAAAGAAAAATGCAGAGTTCTGAGAGGGAGAGGCCCAAATACATTACAAAGGACACAATGGGTTGAAACTAAAATATTTTAAGTAAAATATAATCACATAGTGAATGTGCTTCTTTAACTTATTCATTTATACCATACACTCATTTATATAATTCACTTTTTCTACTTTGACTACCAAGTAATATTGAAAATGAATGAAGGAGAAATTTTCCTATCTGACATGGTAAAATGTAAGTAATATACAGAATGTTAGAGAACAAAAAATGATCCCTTGACAGTCATGCAGTCTCTTATTTTTGCAGACAGAAAAGGGAGGCCTAAGGTGTGAATAGTTTTCCCAAAGCACAGTTAGGTGGTTAGTGACACTGTCCTCATGGGGGTGTGTTCTGAGGTCTGGTACAGGCCACTTTCCAGCATCCAGTGCTGCTCACCTAGCCTAGCAAGGGCCCTGGAAGCAACAGCCTAGAAAGGATCATCGGGACCTCCAACTTTAACCTCTAATTTTTGGGAGAATGTAGAAAAGCTTAGTTCTTTGAGACAGGGAGAGTAAAGCTTTGTTTCCCACTGATGCACGGGATCTGGAAAAATCTCTGGAAGCAAAGGAGAAACAGAAGGCAAGTCAAGAGGCTGGGAGGGAAGAACTGGTCATTCAGACATTCCTAGAACATGGTGTTGGACTGTTTAGGAAGCTGATAAAGAGAAAAGAGAACTCTTCACACACAGAAAAACACTACAGCCCAAGTTCTATGCTGTCTTTCAATCAACTGCTTTCAATTTGTGTCTAAGCATCTCATAACCTTTTTTTTTCAAAGTTTTATTGATAAACAGATAGCAATGAGACAGTTTCAAATCAAATCGGAAGTACAGTTTCAACAAATAATACACTGCATATATTTTTCTTAGTGGTTAATTGCTGTACAAGATGCGGACTTGTGATCCTATTTACAAACACCATTAGAACAAATCATTCTATTCATTAAGAGAATGCAACTATATATCTATCCCAACCACTTTGAATACACAGATACAAAATGGACATTCATAGGTATACCCCATTTTTTCTAAGTTCTGTTATTGAATATTATAGGTGTGTAAACTCAGCAAAATATTCTAAAAGAGTCCAGTAGCCCATAATAGCATTGGGTCTTCTGTTTAACTGGCAATGTCAGAAATTATTGACCTGAGTCCCCCACAGCTCAACTTAACAGAATGGCTTTATTTCCTATATTTCGTCTTCATACTTTTCTACTGGATGGTTAAGACCAAGGTAAAGCAGGACCTATGCAACAAGAGTTGTAGCTTTTTGGTCTGAGAAGGTCAGTGAAATGCCCTCAGGATTTATCCTGAGATCCTGTACCTCAGATTGTAGAACCTTTGTCAGTGTCAGCCATATGGATGAGTCACGGCCATTGGTTGGCCAATGTGCTCTCTGTGAAAGCCTGAGAGAGTGTCTTCTCCCCATGTGACTCTCCTTAGGCACACTCTATGTCATCGATCACTTTCCTCTTTGGCCCCATAATCTTCTTGATCATCTCATAACCTTTGACACGAGAAATTTCCAGACATGGAAATCCACAAGTGTAATGGTGGAATCTAGCAGAGAAGCCTGTTGCTGTTCATTGCTGAGGACAAAGGCTTCTTCCCCTCCTCTGAAACACCTTTATGACAGTCACCAGCCCTGCATCACCTTTTTACCTCCTAGAGCTCCACTGTATGCTCCTCCACAATTTTTTTTTTAACCAAAGACATGTTAGATTCCACGTTCTGTGAATTTGATTACACCAACAGGCACATTCTACTAACCATCTGGATGGCCCTAAACAGCAGGCATCTGCATTTTTTACCTAGAAAAGTGAAAATACAAGACTGGCCAGCATTTCCCCTACAAAAAACAAAATCCTCAAAAGTATTTAGGAAAAGGATAGGAAAAATGAAGGCAGAAAGCCTTATTAAATTATTATGGCTTTAATATTTAATTTCCTCCTTTAAACAATGAAGCGGAATAAAATTCCAAGACCTCTTGACATCCAAGTTACACAGTAAGCTTTTCCAGAACAAGTAATTTTGGTGGAGATTCTACATCTGACTTACCTTCTTTATGGCATTCATGTTGGGCCTGTTAAACATGAAAAACTATAAAAGGTAAGAATATAGGCCAAAGTAAGATGCATAACCTCTAAGAAAAACTCAGTACTATATACCACCTGTGAGTGTGGCAGATATTGCCACTTGAGGCTATAAACCTTAAAAGGGTAGAAGCTAACATCTAAGGCCTTGTTCATGTATTTATTATATTTTAAACATTAGAAATAAAAGCACGTAGATACTTTCTGAGCTTTCTGTCTCAAAGAATGTAGATGCTGCTAAATTTGTTCTAAATTTTGGCTCTTAAAAAAGAGGTTTTTGGCACTATAAAAACAGGTTTTTGTTTTAACTACATTGAACATGGTGTGTGGGGTTTTAAAAATTAGTTGTGCATCCAAATTGAAAGCAGGAATGGACCTCGCCAGGTAACCTGATCCTTGCACACCTCCTCACCAGGAGAACTGAGAGATGAACAAGGTCTTTGGACTCCTGGCTGAGCCATGATGCCGGGACCAGAGCCCCAGGCCTCAACTCCAGAGACAAGGTTCTGGCCCATGTAAGACTTCCATCTGGGATAGTCTCCTTTATGTAAGTTTGCAGAGTTAACATTCTGCCCAAAACTGGAGCAAATGGGTAGGAAATTACACAGGAGAATATATTCCCATTGCTTTGTCATACTTAAGGAAATGAAAGGATTTAAGTATATCTGGCTTGAATAAATATTTTCCTATAAAAGTTAATCTACAATTACATTTAATGTGAAATATTATATAGAAAAACATCCCGTGTGTTTTTGTGGCTGGAGGACACTTTATAGTTTGTGTTTTATGACTGGTCTGAAGCAGGGTTCTGAAAAATTTTCCCTGGAGAAGTTCACAGTGGATAGTGGCTGACTTTAGCCATGGGCGCTTCCAATCCTCTCTGACACAGGTCCCAGGGGCATATGAAGCTAGATCATGTTGTCCAAAGATCGACAATATTTGGTTTTCAAAATTACAAACATACTTCTACTATGCAGGGCTCCTCTGACTGTCATAGAAAAGAACACATATGTAGCAATATTGCCAAAATCAACTTTCAGTTTTTCTACTTCATTTTGTGGATAATGTTTTGTTCCACAAAACAGCACCAGCAAAAGCTCCAAATACTTTCCTGCAGTGTTCTGATATGCTAAGCAATTCTTCTTGGATTTGTCTTATAAGAGTTAAGCTTAAATATTCATCAAGCGTCACTATCTCTCCATTGTCTCATATGTGTACTCATTTTCACTCAACTCTGTACTCTTGAGAAATAAGAATGCTACAGCCCAAGATATCCTGGGTGTACTGTCATTTCGCTCACCCAGCTCTCTGTTTCATGACATGTATACCCCAGTTGGAGAGAGATGTGGATGTGACATTAAAGAAAAAAGGCATTAACATGAAAATTACACCAAAGAAAAATAGACTTGAAATGTACATGTACCTGTGCCCACCACACCCTCGCCACTTCAGAGTGATTCTCAACTGGTTTTCCTTCCAAGCCTCCCTCCCACTGTTTCTGCCCTTTTGCCAGATTTTTTTTGTCTTGCATACTTTTATAAACCTAGGCTTCTTCCAATGAGAGGACTACTTGAGATTTATGGAATCACTCTTCTGTTTTCCCAAACCAACCAAGATGGGCTAAATAATGGCTCCCAAAGATGTCCATGACCAAATCCTTGGCCTGTAGATATTAACTTAGATGACAAAAAACAAAGTTTGCAGCTATAATTAAATTAAAGATCTTGGCTGAGATGGAGAGATCACCAAGTAGGCTCTACATGCAATCACAAATGTAAACCAAGGGCATTTTACTACAGAAGAGGAGACAACTGAATGAGAGAAGCAGAAACCAGAGAGATAGTTTTAAAGATGGAAAAATGAGCCAAAAGTCAAAGATTTTGTAATTTAAAATGATCCCTTAGAATTCAGTATCCTCTAGAAGTTCAAAAACACAGAGAAGTAGATTCTTCCCAGGAGCCTCCAGTAAGAGGACGACTCTATACTGTTGAAACCCCATGGGTTGTAGTGATTTGTGGCAGTGGCAATAGAGATCCTATGTACCCACCCTCCAGCCCCTCCCCACCTCATCTCTTCTTCACATTCCACACACTTAGTTACAGTGACACCTGCTGTAGCTCCACATTCTCAGCAACAATGCACCCTAGTCTCTGCACAACAAAACACTACAATCTGTTAAACATATTAGAAAATTATTCTTAGAGATTTCCTTAGATATAAATACCTCTGGTGCATTGAAGTGAGCAAGTCCAACATGCTTTGACTTATTCTTACACTCAGTGTGTCTGTCTATACACTTGAAAAATATATTGAGCTAAATTTGAATAGTTGCTTATAAATTTACTTTATGAGTAAAGTAAATTGATTTTCAGTTGTTTTACCAGAAAAAAAAATGATACTGCTACATGAATAAAATAAATAACACATATAAAACTTTTAGTATAAGTCCTGGATATAATGAGTGTTCCATATATGCTGGTATGAGTATTGAAACTTGCACATCTACCCATAAGGTTATCAGACTGACATGTTGATATAATTTTGATGATAGAGGTCCCTTTGATGATATAATTTTAAAGCTCCCAAATTGATCTATAAGCCAAGAAATCAGTCTGATTTCTTCTTAGTCTCACCTCCTGTAAGACTTACCATCACCCCATTGCCATGTGACTTCTTAATGCAATAGCATCAACATGACAGGCCATGGCTGGATGCCAGAAGCAATAAAGTAATTTATGGTGCAGAAATTGGAATAGTAATGAAAAACTGCTCCTATATAAATGAATAGAACAAAATCAGGGAAAAGGAAGTAACCAAAGAGGCAAACAGAAAGCCATGTTCAAAGCAAAAGCCTGCAGTTAGCTGAGAAGCACTTCAAAGTTCCAGGAATAAATTCAGAAAAGCACTCAGCAAGCCAGGTCAGATGTCTACAGCTAAAGCCAGCTAAAGTGCCATGTTACTTGACTGTATCTGATCACGAGGAAGTTACCAGTATGATCAAGCCAGATGTATTGGAAATCCATTCCCAGTGGCCTGACTACCTCAATCAGATAACTTTATACCTATAATGGGAAGTGACGAGAGCTTTGTGGTGGTCTCAGTCACCTCCACCTGGCACGCTGGTGACAGAATGCTCTCTGTTTTGCACGCTGCTGATTTTTAGTCTCATGGGTCTGGGTCAAAGTCAACATAGACTGAACTGGGTATCTGAAAAAGCCCTCAGATCTTTTTCACAATCAACCATCACTATCCCTCAGCCTGATTTGTACAACACTCAGACTTTGCCCCCAGCCTCTGATCCCTTCCTCCCTGTTAGTCCATGAAACCTTTGCCATGATTTAATGAAGATCTGTGGTCTCAGTGGATAGGAAGGAGGAAGCTGGACCGCTTAAGAAAACTGGAAGAATTAAGAGAACACTTTCTAGGGCCAACCACTGCAAATCTATTTCCAGGCTAGATGTGTCTTCCCAGTGCCAAGTATTTATACATCCAATTACCTTTTGGAAATGCCTGAATATTGTCACAGGCCCCTCTCAAATGCAACATTACTGCATTTCTTTTCTCTATCTGCATTACAAAGTATTATAAACTTGGTGGTTTATAATAGCACCTATTTATTTGTGACCTTATGTAGTAAAGGTCAGAAGTCCAGATCCAACAAGAGTTTCCTCTTCACTTTACCTAGGCTAAAATAAAGTACTGGTGAAGCTAAGTTTTCATCCAGACCTAAAGACCCTTTTCCAAGCCTATATCACATGGCAGAATTCAGTTCCTTGTAGTTGTAGGACTGAGGTCCCATTTTTGTACTGGATGTCATGTGGCACCTTTCCAACTCCTGCAAGCCACCTGCATCCTTTGCTGTGCCCTCTTCCTTTTTCAAACAAGCAAAAGCTTATCAAATCCTCCTTATTTTAAAAGCTCTCCTTATTTTAAAAGCTACTCCTTATTATAAAAGAAATCCAGACTAGGTGATTGATTTTTGTGATGCTGGGAGTAAAGCCCAGGGTTTTGCACAGCCAGAGCCTGCATTCCACCACTGAGTTATATTCCCAGCCACCTCAACCTGGATCTGAATGGCTGTGGGATAGGCCTGGCCCAATAGGTAATTGCCCTTTCATAAAGTCACATGGACAATGTAACAGAACTAATTAAATTGTAAACTCCATCATGTCTTCGGTGGTAAAATTATGCAGAAGGCATCTACCAGGGTGCAGCATCCTGGCAGCATCTCGAGCAGCTGCCTGGCACCATGGTTCCATGCCAACGCTTCACTCGCCTCTCCATCCACCCCAAGTAACAATCACCATAGCGTCTGTGGAAGTGCATGGGATTCTCCACACAGACCCTCCAATTAAAATAAAAAATGACAATCAGACAAGATTTGATAAATGATGTTTAAAAGGAATACAGAAAAGCTCCAAGTGAAAGAATGGAGAATAATAGGAGGCAAATGTAAACTAGAAGACCCACCATAACTGAATTAATATAGAAGAGATTCTAAGGCAAAAAGTATTTCCAGCAATAAAGATCATCTCATCAGCAAGTAGGAGAACATAAAGTCAGAATAAGGAGATGCTACTTTCCAACTGCAAGGTTGGTAAAAATTAAAATACAGTTCTTGGCAAGGATATAGCTCTGAAGAAAATTTCACAAACTCCTGGAAGTTCACCTAAGGATATAATTTTGCATTATTTACTGAAGTTTAAAATGCACATTCCACACTCCTAAGCATGTGCTAGAAAAACATTTGCCCAAGAGATATTTACTATTTTTGTAGTCACACTGTGTGCAGCGGTCTCGACATGGCAACAAGCCAAATGCCTATTGACGGGAGAACAGTAAAAGAAGCTGTGGTAATATTCATATAATGGGACTTTATGTAGCAGTGAGAATGAACACATTCCAGCCACATAAATTAACATGCATTAAGTTCAAGCAACCTTGAAAAAAATCAATCATATTATAGGAAATGGTACAATGCAATTCCACCATACAGAAAGCAGTACAAGTCACAGACAGGAGGAAACTATGAAAAGTCACTGAATAATAACATTAATGAGAATAGTTGTTTTTGTGAGATAGAAGTAAGGCACAGTTTAAGTGCTTGGGGGTTTTAACAGCCTTAAATGCCGTTTGTTGGCCAAGAATGAGAAAAAAGTATTTATTTCATTGCTGCTCTTCTGTATTATATATATTTTGTACATAGAGACAAGAAACATACAATTAACTAATACAAAGCAATAAATTAGTGCCAAGTGTGTGTTACTAATAATAAGTGCTGTAAAAGCAAGGGAGGAATCCTTTCCAGCTGGCCTAAGCAGAAAGGGTCTTATGAAATGGCAGAATTGCAAGAACAAAAATTTCGATGCATCAGAGAACACAGCATGTGCAGGGTGAAGAATATAGCACTTATTGGTCAGAAAGCTTGACTATGAAAAAGTAGTACGCCAGGCTGAGGCCAGTACTGAGTGGTTGTAACCCCAGTAAGATGCAGACAGCCTTGTGGACATGGGCAACCTCCTGAAGACCTCAGTCAGGTAAGCTCCAGTACTAGACAATACTTTAAAAGGCTCTTGGGGGTGCAACCAGTTGACAAGGGTCTTAGAAATGAGACAGTTACTGCCACCAAGGAGGAAGGGGAGACTGAGTAAGGAGATCACCCAGGAGCAAAGGACAGTGCTATAATGATATTCAAGGCCACAACTCCCATAAGGTATTCCACCACACCCTCTAGATGGGCTACAACCAGAACACACAACTAGGTCTTTTACACACTACCCACCATTGACCAGGATGTGGTGAAATCAAATATGACCATTGTTCATGGAATGTGAGGGGGGATAGCAGCTGTGGACAAGAGTCTGGAAGCTCCACTGCCAGCAATTCCAGACCTGGTATGCAGCAGGAAGCAGTAGAAATGCAGAGTCACAAGAGAACATGTTCACAGGTGTCCATAGAAGCATTATTTGTCACAACCCAGAGAAGGAAGCAACCCGCTGCCCATCACTTGGTGAGTAGACAGATGACATGTGCTAGATCAGTGACAGCAAAGCTTTCAGGGCTTTCAATGGCATGAACGTCCAGCTGACGCATGCATGCCACAGGTGCCATCATTGTGCTAGATCATACAATGGAGCCATATCAATAAGAAAGCAACATGTGCACCACAGAAGCACTATGCTAGGGGGAAAAACTAGATTAAAACACCATGTTATAAGATTCTATTTACATAAAACAACCAAGACAAGATAATCAAGGGACAAAATGTAGGTAAGTAACTGCCTAAAGCTAGAGCTGTGAATGTATACAGGCATCTGTCCTTCTCTCTCTTGTCTCTCCTCTTCTCTCTCT
>NW_004524614.1:2334702-2348697 GCF_000260255.1 Octodon degus | reverse complement strand
CTAAGCCTAGCTTTGATTTCTTTTTGAGGTGACAAAAATGTTCTAAAACTGATTATAATGATTGTTGTATGTATCTGTGAATATATAAAACCCACTCAATTATTTACCTAATTGGCTGAATTGTATCTTAATGAAGCTGTCTTGCTTTGTAAGGTACCCATTGCTTAAACAATCTGGTTCCTGTCCCAGCACTGGGTCCAGCCTGGAGAACATTTACCATGACCCCATGGGACTTCTATTGGTACTTAATAAGAAGAGCTTGGTGATGGTCCAGCATACACCCTTCAGTTTACTGTTTACTAAGATTTAAAAGAAACAATGTACAATAAGTGAGAACTAATGTAGAGGAAATGCATAGTGAAGCTAAGCCAGCAAAGCAATGGCAAAGATTCTGAGAATTCACAGCAGAAGGCCTGGGAAATTGAGCCTGCTATTAGCAAGTATTCCACAATGCTTTTCCTATGTGAAGAAAGAGGATAGCACATGTGAGAAGCAGATGTCCTGGAGGAAAGGAAGAGTCTCTCATGTGGCATTTCCCATGGTCCACAAAAATGGGACAATTTTCCACTCTTGGAAACAATGCCCCTCTGAGAATGTGTGTATCGGAATCCAGGTACAGATAACAGAGACCACAGTGGGTACGTATGAGGATCTGGGGGTGGAGGCCTCCTGCTCTGACTGGCCCAAGAAGTGGGTGCCTTTCACAAGAGAAAAAATAACTCTAGTAAGAAACAATTGTGCCATTTAAGTGTGCTGTTTAGTGGTTTTAAGTATATTCACAGATCACAGAAATTAGAAGTCTATAAAACTAGTGGTTGGACTAGAAGAAGAGCCACTGCTCTGGGCACCCAGGCTGATGCTCAGGTGTCTTGTTAACTGACATTCTTATCGTACTCAGGGACTGGGCCACCAGGCAGCCTCTGTCCTCACAGTGCCTCTAAGCACGATGCCCCTGGGTTGCTAGGAAAACCCCATGTGGGGGCTGGCCTTGGGCACAGCTCACTTGCTCATCCACCAACAAACCAACACTGAGACCACACCATCTCTCCATTTCACTCTGCTCTGTTTAAATCTTACACAAGTGAAACTGATTAGGCACTTCCAGAACTCTCACTTCCAGTAAGATATCTTAGCTCTCTAAATCCCACAGTACAGGAAAGGACACAGAACAGGATGAATGGGTGTTGAAGAATTCAGTCTACCTGATCTTCTACATTATCTCATAACAGCAAACAAGTGTTCTAAAACACGTGCTGGTACTTATCCATCTGTCATCCATCCATTTATTCACCCATCCATCCATCCACTCATTTTCAATTTAAGCAGCTTCTATCACTAACTACCCACATGGACCAAGGAAGGCCACAGTTTAGAAAAGCCCCATTCAAAGTTGTGCAAAAGCAACAAATAATCTGATTTCTATTTTCCTCTGAGAATCAACTAATATTCATGTGTGCAATCCTGAAGGAGATTGAATACTGCCTGCACAGGCAGGCTTGTGGTGCTCAAGATCAGATCTAGTTTTGGAGAAATGAAGCGAGAAAAAGTTTCCAAATGAAAGCCTATTCCTTTCTCTGCAGGGAATCAAATCTGTAAGGTCAGAGTGCTTAGCTGGAAAAGCTCAGGGAGAGACATGCTCACAGAGACCTACGTGCAAGTTTCCACATGCATTCTAATTCGCAGGAAGAACTAGGTGAGAAGTACTGCTGAAATCCTGATGCCCAGAACACAATCCTGGCTGTGCTCACGCCCACAAGGATGTTGCTACACAGAGACCCTTTCTTTCCAACCCTTCTGCAGTCTTCAGTAGCTTTGTCTCTCTGTGCATCTATCCAGTTCTAATCGATACCAGGAGTCAATTACAAAAGGCAAGCAGTTTCATTGTCATTAAACAAAACACCCATATGTGTGAGCCTGTGCTTCTGACCAACTAAAAAGAGCAATTTTCTGGTATTTTAATCTTTGTTGTTCTTGGCTTTAAAAAAAAATCTGTTTTCCTTTTCCAGATGCACATTTTGTCTCAAGAATTATTCTTGGTAAAAGTTTCCTAGGTTGTTGCTGGCTCTTTAACATTCTCTATTTTTTTCTGTTACAATACTAGCTTGAGCATTTTATCAAGAAAAAGCTGTATTTTTCTAGATATAAAAGAATGGCTGCAAAGTAACATCAAATAGGCTTTTTGCATATCAGGTAACATGCATAAGCAAAAAAAAAATGATACATAGGTAAGGAAGAGCTAAGAGACTCAGATTGCTAAGGGATAAAAAGGAAAATAAAGAGTAAATTAACAATCATATTTATATATATAACCACTTAAAATGTTTTGGACCTTGAGTCTCCGAGATAGTAAGATGTCCCTTATAATTTAAGACTTCTTCCAGCTCAAAGGATTTTTATGTATTTCCCTATCATATCATGATAAAAAGTAATCTCAGTCCAAATTTCCTAATATTATTATCCTGCCTCAAAAATTCTACAGTGTTCCACAAATAAAAATCCAGTGACCTACCCAGAACCAACATCACGAGCAGAAAGTGCTGGATGTAGCGTAATTGTAGACAGGCCACACACTGCATGGCCAGAGGCCCGCTGGCATCTGCTCCATCAGACTCCCCGGCACCTATGTACAATATTGTTTTCTGCTCCTTATAAGCCTGGACTTTCAAGCAGTATCATAAAAATCACATCATGCAGTAAGAGGAAGGAAATTAAAATGCTAGTGGCAAGCTTCCTTCAATTCCCAAATCCACCTGTGTGCATCAGGACCTGCCACTCCATTAGCAGCTGGATGTCAAACATGCCACAAGTGCAGGGTCCACTGTACCAAGGGAATGGGCAGGTTAGAGAGGAAACAGAGCGGCCAGAGCATAGACACTCATGTAGTCTGAGATGATAGGAAAGCCATCTCACTTTCCTAGTTTTTTCTCTCACATTTTCTGTATTTGATGTTTTGTTACAACTACTGTATGTTTTTCATTCACTCTTTGGATACTATATGAGAACAACTAACAAAGTAAAAGGGGTTCGTTAAAATAGTAAAAGGAACATTTATTAATCAAGTTTCCTAGCTTCATGACCCAGAATAAGTATCTTCTTGAACTTCGACTCTGTTTGATGGTGAGGTGTCTGCCTTGTAGGTTCTTTATTTCTATTTTTATTTTTGAGCAGCCACATAAAACAACACAAGGACAGCACTTAGCAGAAAGCCTAGCCCACTTCCAGCACTCAGGGCAATGGTACTGTCCAAACCTTAAGTCCCGGGCTCCTCCTTCTTCACTCTCTCCTTTCATTATTGATTGCACATGCCTCTCCCTTTTGTAGCCAGACAACTCTCAGACCTGCTCATTTCCCTTTCTCTCTTTTTCCCAAGCTGCCAAGATCTGAGGAATGGATGAGACAGTCAATGAGTGAAAGCCTGGCCAATCTGTCTTTGTGCTGCTCTCCACAATGCTGCCAGTGAGTGGATCTACACACCTCACATGAAAGCTCTCTGCAGCACACGTTAGGCAGAAACAACCAAGGACAGTGTTCTTTCGAAGTGACTGTGCCACTGTCCACCCAGCTTCTGTGTAACTGGACATGCACCTTGAGATTGGAGGGAAATTGCACAGGCAGAACTTGTAATGTACAACACTGACTTTTGCTTTCACAATTTGTAATTACCTTATTTCTTGTCTTCTGTTGAGTTTGCATTTCTCATCTTCAGTACCAGAATGTAAAGTCTAGGAGACTAGGAACTTTGTCTGACTTGCTTATGACTAACTACAGTTCCAGGGCCTAGAACAGTACTCAACATCAGAACTAAATAAATATCTGCCAAGTGAATTATCCTATTGCAGTTTTACAAAATAAATATCTGCCAAGTGAATTATCCTCTTGTAGTTTTAGCTCCAGCATGTTCTTCACACTGCAATTAGAGAGAACATACACCTAAGACCATTCAAGGGGAAAATGATACTTTCTCCAAAAATGGTCCTGGAAGTAGATATTTATATGGGAAAGAATGAAGTTGGATACTTGTCTCATAACATATACAAAAATCAACTCAAAATATATGAAAGACTTCCACATAAAAGGTAAACTATAAATATCCTACTAAAAAATACAGGAGCAAATCTTAATAAGCTGAGATCAGGCAATGAGTTCCTGAATATGACACTGAAAACTTTACACAGTACAAGAAAAAGTGAATAAATTGGGCTTCCTCAGAGTTTGACAAACTGTTATGCATCAAACAATACCATAAACCACTGACTAGGAGGAAAGATTTAGCAATTATATATGATATGAGATGCTTTCATCTAGACTAAGCCCCTCTTGTAGCCGTAATACAAAGACAAACTTATTTGAGGGTGGGCAAAAGACATAAGCAGACACTGCTCAAAGATGATGTATACATGCCAATAAGTATACACAAAGTTGTTCAGCATCACTAGTCATTAGAGAAATGCAAATCAAAGCTACAATGAGATATTACTTCAACCCATGCTAAGAGATTTGTAATAAAAAAGACATAAGAAGTGTCAGCAAGGATGTGGTGCAACCAGAACCTCATGCATTATTAGTAGGCATGTAAACTGGTATAGCCATTGTGAATAACAGTTTTTTAGGTTCTCAGTTAAACACATAGTTGCCACATGTGCCAGCAAGTCCACCCCTCAGTATACAACAAAAAGAATTGAAAACATACATCCACATAAAACCTTGTATATGAATATGCGTATTAGCCACACTCATAACAGTTTTAAAAAGAAATAACTCAAATGTTCTTCAAGTTATGAAGGAAGGGACAGTGATTTATACAGTGATCTACCTTGTGACAGTGCAGAGAAAGGAAATGTTACAACATGCCTGACCCCTGAAAACCATATATGTTGAGTGCTAGAAGCAGTCACAAGAACCAGATTTATAATTACAGTTATATGCAATGTCTAGAATGGGTAGAACTAAAGACATAGATAGTAGATTAAAGGTAGCCTGGGGTGAGGGGAAGGATTGGAAATGACTACAGGGATACTGGCTTTCAATAGCAAATAAGAATATTCTAAATTGGACCACAGTAATAGATGCATAGCTTTATGAATACTCTAAAAGCAAGGTCTATACTTCAGCATTGTGAATAATAAAGTATATAAAACATCTCAATAAAGCTGTTATTAAAAATAAATACATCTGACTACATCTTTCTTTGGTGAAAATTCTCCAAAGCTTTGACACCGTGTATGCTGAGGATCAACCCTAAATTCTAGCTAGACTTACAGAGCTGAGCGATTTGGCTTCACCTTGCCTCTCCAGCCTCATGTTGCTTCATTGTTCCCAATCCATACACAGCTGTTGCTCAATAAATGGTAACCCTAAATTAAATGATTTGTAATATAGTTCAATGGTTTTAGCTATGAATGAAACCAATTTCACCCTTAAGAAGTGGCATATGATGCTCTGGGGCTATGGCCCATGGCATGGCGCCTGCCTTGCAAGTGTGAAATCCTAAGTTCAATTCCCAGTGTGCCCCCTAAAAGTGGCATAAGAGTAGGGGGAGATGGGAGAAGGAGGTGCCCAGGTATCCAAGCAAGCACTGGCCTAAATTTCTTGTCAACGTGTTTTTCTGTCTCTAGTGTCCAAGTAGAGATTCTAACACTCAGAATCATGTGCCAGTCCACATTCAAGACTCTGCTTCCTCCAAGCTCTTTTGACTTCTTCCACAAGTATCAGTTTCCTACCTGGAGGCTGCCCAGAGCATGAATAGCAAGGCAGCTAAGTAGGAACCCAGAACTGAAAAAATAAAAAGCAGGGAGAAAGGTTGATTCTGATGCCATAATCATTTTCATTGTCAAGGTTCCAAGTATCTCGGTTCTTAGGACAATTTCAGCTACTGTGGTTAAGCTAAGAGCCAGCTGCCTCCAGGAAGGCTGGAGCTTGGGAAAGTTATAACTCTGCTAGCTCAGCTCACTCCCTCACTCATCCTGCACTGCATTTACTAAGCACTCACAAAGGGTGGGATGTGATCTTGGTTGGTGAGGAAGAAACAGATGACAAAAGAAACAAACTCACTGCTCTGATGAAGCTGACCTTCTGAGGTGGATACAGACAGAAAACAACAATTGGACAGACACACAGTATGGCAGGTAGAGAGTAGTGCTGTCAAATACCTAAGCTAAGGAGAGTGGTGCCCACACACCCAGGGCACTCTCAAGCAGCCTGGCCAAAGAGGACACTGTGGGCAGGCACTGTGAGCAGAGACTGCACCAAGCCTGTATGCACACAGCTCCAGGCTATAGTCCTAGACAGTCCCCAGTGAGAAGCCAGCCATGCAGCCAGAGGACCAGTCATAAAGGCAGGAGTACAGAAGGCAAGAAGCAGCAGCTCCCCTCTGCACCACTGAATTTCATTGTGTAAGACATGGGAAGTCACTAGAAGGTATTTCCAGGGCAGGCATACAGAGATTCTCTCCACACCACTAAAGCTGGGCTTTAGGAAAGGAGATCATCAAGTTAGGAAAGGCCATCAGCATCAGCCATGGCAGTGGGGAAGCTATGACATGTAAGGGTTCCCTGACCTGAGGCCACAAGCATCTACATACCAAAACATAAGGAATCAGACATGCGATTCACAATCATACAAGCCATGTCACTATTAGTGTTCACTTCACCTTTCAGACCCTGATGACAAGAAGGAACAGGCTACACACCTCTTACCATGGTAACTATCATATCCCCAGGACACAGACCATGACATCCAGCAGGAAATGTCTCTGGCAAACATATTCATTCCACACATCTGCAATCAGATTTCAAAATTATCATGCAACATAAGATGATCTACATTTGCAATGATCCCTGGGAAACTTGAATACGCAAGAGTCACAGAATAAGCACAAGCTTATAAACAAGAAAAACTTCTGAATCACTAAAAACTACTAGATTCAGGTTGAACTTTTCTAAAATCTTGACTAAGAGTCTCTCAGTTCAGAACAATGATAGATTTATTTTTTTAAATTTTGTTCATATAGTATACACAGAGCTATAGTACTAAAAATAATACTGATTAATTTCAGATTGTAAAAAGTGGGCTGATGTAAATTTATTCCGTCAGTACCTTTTGGTTCACATGTAAAAATAAATTTGAACAGTTAATGTAAATTAACTGGCAAAAATTTCTAACGCAATGAAATGTGCCTCTCAGTACTATCAGAAACAGCAGATTATTTAGATGATGAAATTTGTTATGTGCAATGGTAAAAATGTCTTTCAAGTTGAAAACAGAAGAAACAATTGCTGCTTTTTAAAGCAGACATCAAAACTGAAATATGGAATGGTCCAACAAAGCCAAAAACGTAGTCAAAGAAGCACACATCATTTTGAGAAGGGAAGGAATTCTATACAATAAGCACCATCTATATTTTCAAAGATTAAATTGCTCAACTTGCACTAAGACAAAATAAATCAAGTTAATCTTAGGATAGTTTTAATGGAAGATGTGACATAGTAAACTAAATGCTATGGGCTTTTAGCTCCATGAGGCTATTTCTTACTTTTGTTTTGATCAAATGAAATAACTTATCTTTGCTGGACTAGCATGGTTTAAAACACAAAGAATCCCTATGTATATTTTATAGAGAAATGTTTTTAAGACTACTATCTCCTACTTTCACCATTCTCCCCAGCCCCACCTTTCTCCCCACCAGCACAACTTTTCAGTCTTCTTTCATACTAGAAGCCGGGCTTACTAAGGCAACTCCAGTTGATTAAAAATAACTACGGTGAGGATGTTTTTTAATTAAAGTGAGCAGATGGAACCCTACGCTTATGATCTGGCTTGCTTTTATTAAGGACTGCATCGAGCATGTGTGCATGTGGCACCGAGCTGTGAGCCTAGACAGTACCCAGCGCGAAGCCAGCTACACAGCCAAAGGACCAGCTCATGAAGGCTGGGCATGAAAAGCAAGAAGCTAAGCACTAGCAGAGTGTTGTGCTAAGCACTAGAAGAATCATCTATATATATATTGTTGCATGTGTATCTGGTCCCTCAGCTGAAACCAAAGGAACAATCTTGCCATTAGTTGCATGGGCTCCTATATCAAATATGGTAATTACTCAGCATGGATATTTTAAGTCTGACCTCACCCAAGCCCTGCCTCTTGGTCACCTTCCCAGAAGGACAGGATCATGGGAGAATCTTTCGGCTTCCTGGGCATTTCACCCTGACCTGAGTGACTCCCTAGAGTAAGATCACCTCAGCACCTGAAACATGAAAACCCTCTTGGTTCAGTGCAAACCAAGAATCCTTTTCTAATGAAGAACTGCCTTAACATTGCTGGCTTGCAAATCTGAAGTCAACAACAGTCTAGAAAATACATTTGACTGGAGTAAATCAAGTTGGTCCAGGATAGAGGTATACCTTGAGCTTTTATTTTTCTCTTCTTTTCCTCTACCACAAACCCCCAAGTGGGCATTTCCTAAAGGTTAGGCATAAAGTAAATCAATGTGGAGGCAAGTTCCACAGCTACAGATAAATGGGCCAGCGCTGTCCAGGAAAGCACAGACTGTCCTGTTCCCAGCTGCACCTGCCCTGAGATGCCAGCATCTGCTGGTGCTTCTGCAGCCCCCGTCAAGCTGGCGCTCAATTCCTTCTGCAGAGCCCCTCTACAGGGCTTGCCTTATGTTGCCTCAGCCCAGCCCTGTCCCAGTCTGCTTAGCTCAACAACTTGGAGCAGTCATAAGACACTGACTTCAGTCCTCCAGTGGCTATAAGTGAGGGTCAGTGCATTGCGAAGAACCTGGAAATGCAGTCCAGTGTTTTAAAACCTTTTTATTTTTATTACCTGTTTGCAGCACAGAATTCCTCATAGGGTTTTTTTCATTCCCTTCCCCTCCCCTACTGTGCCAGGGACTTAGGAAACAGCACCGTAATTGAGGTCTTCCTTGTCAAAAACCTACAGCCTGATAAAGGTTCCTTTGGCCACCTAACCCATGTGATTTTCACTGATCCACTTAATGTATTTTAGTGCATCTTTCTCTTTAGCACAAAGTCTTTTGTTCTGGACTCTGGACTTGGACCATGTGGTAATTTTTCATCTCCATGACAAAATATCTGAGATGGCCAGCTTATAAGGAGGAAAGGCTTACTTTGGTTCATGGTTCCAGAGATTTCCATCTGTAGTTGCCTGGCCAGCCACTTTGGACCTGTCCTTCTCTATAGAGTTATCTGAATTCCAGGGACACTCAGTCAAAGAAACCTTCCTTCTGAGGTAATCTGAAATGCAGATGTCAACCACTCAGCAATGCAACCACAGTGACAACGCATGGCAGCGTTGTAAATCCAGGACCACTGAAAACTCCTGCCTTATTTCTTTAACTTCATTGATCACAAATATTTCATAATCTCATGAAGTGCTGGTCACAGCCCTGATACATTTTTATGCATTATCCTTAAAGGTAGTCTTACATTTGTATATACCCAAGCACTGGTATCCAGAATGTAAATTCAGATCCTAAGTATCATTAAAGTATATTACACCTACAATGAGACACCATCTCACCCCAGTTAGAGCAGCTATTGCAGCTGTAATTAAAAGGACAACGAACAGCAAATGCTAAATACAATCAAAGTTACAAACATACACTTTACATAAGTATATATATTTTGCATACATTGTGGTAACTCAGCTCACCACCTTAATGCCACCATTCTGGTGGCAAACAATATTGGATGAGCACTCAATCAAATCTCAACATAAGGTCAACATTGACTCTAAACACTGAATATGATTCCATTCTCACCTTATTTAGGTTGTAACCAGGATTGTGGAAATAAATAAATTCATGAACCAAGTTACTATGGTATACATACATCAGTTCTCCAAAATGCATGTAGTTATTAGAAAATGCAAACATAGAATTTCCTCACTATTTCATGGTTTAACTTTTGCAGACTCACTGTTTCACGGGTTTTCAAAAATTACTCATCTTAATTATTTATCATGGATTTTTTGCTATATCACAGGATTTTGCAGTGCTGTACAGCATAAGTATGTTGTTAAAATTATGTAGGTTTACAAGTTCAGAATATGACTAAGAACATTAGAAGTTTTAAAAGTGTGGGAAAGGTTTATAAGAGTGTGGGAAGGGTTTATAAAACCTAAAATATATATAAATACTAAAATAAAGAGAACATCACTACTTTGCTGATTTTCACTTATTGTGGACATGTCCGGAATGCAATCTCTGTGATACGTGAGGGACCACTGTACCAATAAAAACACAATAAGTACTGGTGGAGATTTGGAAAAAGAAAGCCTCTCATATTTCTACATAGAAACTTTCATTTTCTTACTATCTTTTTCTGTTTCAGGACAAAACTTAAATATATATTCATTTTGATTTTATAAAGAAAAAATAAGAATTTAAGGTTCAAGTATCTGTAAAAGGACAAAACATTGTGATGACATAGGACTTTTAATTTCTAAGCACTAATATCTTCAAACAACACCCATCCGCTAGAACAAATAAAAGTTAGGAAAAAATGCACAAACGATTGACAGATGGTTTTAACTTGGCGCTTGTATATTTGTGGAAGGATTATCTTTGAGCTGGTGTATTTACTTTGGTGTTTAATGATAGTGTGTCCATGTGCTGAAAGACATCAGTATGAATACTTGCTTAGGAAAAGAAAAAATGCTTGCTGTTTTTCTCAGATGACCCAGGTGTCAAGAATTTGATGGGACTGGAGGGTGGGTGTCTGTCTCTGTCTGGCTGCCTCTCTTTTGCAGGCCTGTCAGAACCAAAACCACCTGAGAGCTTTAGTCCTGGAACAAAGCTCGGTCAACTGATTAACAAGAACCAACCGAAAGCAAGTCATTCAGCAGACGCTGTCAGTCTCTGCTGACCCTGCAGAGCTCTGCACATGACAAAGAGAATGACATTTAGAAATCACCAATCATAAAACTCAAGCTGAGCACAGGCTTCCAGAATTTGGCAACTTTCATTAGGTCTATCAATCTGAGGAGGCCAGT
This sequence comes from Octodon degus, assembly GCF_000260255.1. NCBI lineage: Eukaryota > Metazoa > Chordata > Mammalia > Rodentia > Octodontidae > Octodon > Octodon degus. Next base: position 2,337,686 of record NW_004524614.1, on the reverse strand, counting down.
TGGGGAGAGTTTACTTGTGGCTTTAAATGGAGCAAATTAGAGTACCAAGAATTCTGGGAAATAAGAAATTTAGATGTTTCTCTTTTATTGTTGTTCTCTCTCCAAAATTAAGTAAGACAGTGGGTCAGAGGCATAAAACAAAGAAGCGTGGTGCCTGTGTATGTGTACAGAAGCCCAGCTACTGCACTGCCGGCTGCATGTCCTATGCAGACCGGATGTAAGGAGAAAGGAATCTGGCTGTCAAAGTCAGGAAGGGAAAAGCATCGGTAATTCAGAAGCTGATAAATGAGGCAAATCTCAGATGTATAGTCAGGAAAATGAAGAACATAATTTTCTTTGGGACCAATTAATGCAAGAACTACTTTATATCATCTCAATCAGAGGGATGTTGGCGTTGTCAGACCAAGGGGAATATTTTTCCTAATGGAAGTTAACATGACACTTTCTTATATTAATGAAACACATTCTGAATGACTTCATAGGAAAAAGAAGAAAAAACACCTTAAGTACAAATACTTCACAAGGCAAGACTTGGGGGCATAAATACTCATGACATATTCCACATGTTTAATTAGGCTCCGTTCTTGACTCCTTTTTTACTGGTTTGCTTTTTTAGCAGAAGAGATGCCAAATATGAGCTTCTGCTTCAGACTTGTGCACCACAGTCTGGCCTCGTATCACCCTGTTTCATTTGGCAAGCAGTGTTGTCAAGAATGACATGCACCAACGAATGAATCATTCACGAAAACTGGCAGAGAGTGAAAGCACAGGAACAAATGTGAAAAGTGACGAGTCTGAGGGCCATTCTGGCATCTCACGTGGGTCAGATCCTGATGTGTTGAAAAGTAAAGCAGAAGGATGGGGGCTCAGACAGACCCTATGACCACAACTCTCAAACTTCTCTAAAACATGAAAGGTCTGAGTCGCTGCCATTGCCCAGTCTGCAACTGAGCTACCTATCACTACTGTAGCAGTCAACTGGAAGGAATTCCTGCCATAAATCATGTTTGAAAATCATTCAGTAAAAGGTGATATAACAATTTTATAACCCACTCTCAGTTTTTCTAAGCATTACGTTCCCAAACACATGGCATATATCATAGATCAAGCCCGATTATTACATACCCCTTGGTAGATATCTCTTTTCATTTTGACTATTCAGAAGATTTTACTATAGAAGAACTTCCTATATGCTCAATTTAACAATATACATTTTTGGGAGACCAGTTAGGAAGATTAAGGCCTAACTGGCCCTTTCTGTGAGCACTAGGGAGAAAGGTGGAATGAGTGTGTGCTGACGCACTGCAGGGAAAATTAATACAGCTGAGATCCTATTGTTACTGGGATATACACCATGGGTGGTGGGAGACAGATGAATCCTGCTTTGCTCTGAGTGCTTGTACCCATGTCTACATGAATAAAGCCAAGGAGTATCAGTCACTTGGGTTCTCTGTCCAAGAGCCTTTAAGCTCCCACATTTTAACCTATTTTGTGTTTCTTTATGTTTCTTCTTTACCACTCTTTGATCAGGTGCAAGCTGGAAGATCGGCTCCCTACATACATCGTCCACAGTTTTTTTTTTTGTTTTTTTTTTTTTTAAATCGAATAACTTGGATCTTTCCCCACCAATCTATTTTATCTTTTCAGGATATAAGCAATAAAGCTGACAGGGCTGGGGAGAGACATAATTGGAGGATCCAGTTCCTTTCTACATGAAGTGGGCCAGAGAGTGATCAGAAGGTAGGACTTTAATTGAGCAAGCCATGTTCTGGCTTGCGTCCAGAACATGGTAGAGAAGTGGGTCAGCAATGGCAATGAGGTACTGTTGGTGTGCTAAAAAGCTGGGCATTCTGTTTAGCAAAGCAGTCCATGCTGCTTTTGTATACAAAGATTGATTTTTTAAAAAATATGGTATTTTAGCTATAGCATCCAAAAAAATGAAATGCTTAGGAATCAATCTAATAAAGGAAGAACAAGAGCTACACAGCGAAAATCACAGTACTCTGAAAATAGATATTGAAGAGGATTTCAGGAAATGGAAAGATATTACTTGATCTTAGATAGAAGAACCAAAATTGTTACACAGATTCAATAAAATCCCAACTAAAATATCATTCACATATCTCACAAAACCAGAGAAAACATTCCTGAAATTTGTCTGAAGCCAGAAGAGACCTAGAATAGCAAAAGCAATCCTGGGCAACAAACACAAGGCAGGAAGCTTCACAATTCTGTCTTGAAATTATACAACAAAGCTACTGTGATAAAATCAGCATGGTACTGGCAAAAAAAAAGCCAGACTTGAAGATAAATAAAACAGATTAGAAGATGAGTCCACAACTACAAATGCACTTAGCCACCTCACCTTTCACAAAGGGATAAAAAAATCTTAGAGGAAGAAGGATCTCTTTATTAAATGCTCCTAGAAAAAACTGGATCTTCACATCCCAAAGACTAAAATTAGACCCATGTCTCTTGCCATGCACTAAAGTCAAAGCAGATAAAAGATCTAAATATTAAAACAGAAACAATAAATCTCTGAAAGAGAAAGAAGGTAGACATCTTGAAGACACAGGGGTTGGCAGAGAGTTCACAAATGAAAACCAAACTTCATGGGAAATAATTCAAAGACTGAACAACTGGGATCTTACCTTATTGAAAAGTTTTGTACATCAAAAGAAATCACCAACAGAGTAAAAAGAAAACCTACAAATTGGAAAAAAATTTAGCTGAATGTTCCTTGGACAAACGTCTATGATCTAGAACATATGAATAACTAAAAAACATTAGGCCCAAACCCAATCAAAAAATGGGCATCTGGGGGCTGGTGGGATGGCTCAGTGGTCTAAAGCACCTACTTAGAACAAGCTTAGCAAAGCACAAGGGACCGCGGTTCAATCCCCCAGCACCACATACCAGCCAGCCCTGCCCCCTGGTGGGCTGAGCTGGCCACACACACACACACACACACACACACACACACA
>NW_004524614.1:2332962-2334602 GCF_000260255.1 Octodon degus | reverse complement strand
AAATAAATATTTTTAAAAAATGGGCATCTGAGGTGAATACACATTTTACAGATGAAAAAATACAAATGACAAATAACTATATGATAAAATGTTCAACATCATTGATCATTTGAGAAATGCAAATTAAAACAACACCGAGTTTCCATCTCACCTCAGAAAGAATGGCTATCATCAAGAAATTAAACAATAACAAATGTTGGAGGGGACATGGAGAGAAAGGAGCCATCTGCCATTGTTGATAGGAGTGTAGAATGGTATAACCACTGTGGAAATCAGGGTGGAGATTCCTCAGAAAACTAGGATTCGAGGTCATTCTGGGTATTTTTGCAGAACTGAAAACATCATACCACAGTGATATATGTGTACAGCAGAGCAATTTGTAATAGCTAAATCTTGCAAACAACCCAAATGCTTATCAACTGAGGAATGGATTAAAAAGATGTGCTATCTTTAAACAATGGAATATTACAGCAGAAGTGTAAATAAGATAAACATGAGGCTTTTATGGGTAAATGGATTCAACTAGAGACCATACTGATAAGTGAAATAAACCAGACTCACATGTGTAAATATCATACTGTCTCCCTAGTGTAAGAACCTGAAACAGTAAATAAATCCAAAAGGTACAATACATAGAGTGAAAGGGAAAGAAACTACTCAAAGGGAAGGAACAACTGGGATGAAGGACAGGAGAAAATAAAGGAGGAAAAAATTCATATTTATATATATAAGGCTATACAAGGATAGTTGGGATAATTGTTCTGCTGATTTATATTGGTTTATTGAAAGGAACAGTTAATGTTCTTTTTTCTTTTTAATCTTTTTTGGGTGAATTTTGCATGCAGCTTTTTCCATACAGTTCTGGTAATCTGAACAACTAATTGAAGACAACAATATGCAATGGAACAATGACTGTTGAATTTATACCATCTTTTTTAGTGAAATGCTGTTTTGTTTTCAGTAAGTTTCTTATTATCTTTTATTCTCTTTCAAAATATGGTATGTGTTTAAATTTTAACACTTCATTACAATAAAAGATATAATGCTATTAATCACTTTCAAAATACTTCTCCTCACTTCAAACACACTTATCCTGTTGTGTGTGTGTGCCACGTTTTGAAGCAGCTCCAAAAGTGCTTTTTCATGAGTATCTTTAGTCCACTGTTGTGGCTTCTGCCATTTCCTCAGTATTCTCAGAAGTTACGTTTCATGGCCATTTTTTTTCTGGTGGCCAGCTCAGCCCACTCTAGGGGCAAGGCTGGTATGGCCTATAGTGCCAGGGATCAAACCACAGTCCCTGCACTTGCCTAAGCTTGCCTAAGCTGGCACTTTAGACGGCTGAGCTATCTCACCAGCCCCTTCATGGTCATTTTGACTTTAGGAAAGAGCCAGACTCTCATGGTGCCAGATCTGGTGACTAAGGTAGATGAGGATGCACCAAAACTTTTGCAAGACTGCCTTTCTGTTGAAGAATGGCACTCAGCAGCAATATTACCAGTATTTTTGACGATACCTCACAAAGATAGTCATGAAAGAGGACTTTCAGAGGGTCTTCAGAAAGGGGCATTAGTAACGGGACGAGTATGCTCAAAGTAACAGGAAATATTTTGAGGAGAATTAATAGTAAAATGTCTTTTTTA
>NW_004524614.1:2297254-2329572 GCF_000260255.1 Octodon degus | reverse complement strand
GCCTTGTCTTTATTGCCCAGAATTGCCTTTGCTATTCTAGGTCTTTTCCGGTTCCAGATAAATTTTAGGAATGATTTCTCTATGTCTGGGAGATATGTCAGTGGTAGTCTCATAGGGATTGCATTAAATCTATACAGCAATTTTGGGAGTATGGCCATCTTCACAATGTTGGTTCTTCCTATCCAGGAACTGCTCCCTTCTTGATGAAGCTAACCAATCAAAATTGTGGTCAGAGTACAAATTCTACTAAAGTGAGGGAAACAGATTTGACCCAGCAAGGACACAGTGGCTGACCATCTTTCCCACTCTAAATCAAATACCTTTACCATCTCAAATGAAGACTACACACCATATTGAACACTTCTTTGTTGCTTACTCCTGAATTCCTTATTAATTTATGGAAATCATAAAGTGTTTGCATAGAGATTTACATATAAAAACCTTCTTCATAAGACTATTTACAAAAAATATCGTTAATCTGACTATCCAATATCTAGAAATGGATTAAACTAATTTTTCCTAAAATAGAACAGCTTTGCAAAATTTTTTATGTATTATTTGACAAACTGTGTATAACTTTTTGATTTGTACAATATGCACAATATGAAACCTCTTCTAATTAAAAAAAAATTTTCCCAGAAAGACCTACATTTTGGCATCAGTTCTTAAAGCAAATCATGAATTGGTAGCACTGACAATGTTGTTTAGGTTTTTTGTTCTTATCTGTATTTTCCATTTTTTAAGCAAGAAATACAAATCATTTCTAGATTTATGACTATAAACCCAGAAGCTTTTTTAAAGCATCCCCTGAGCCTACTGCCTTTGGATGTCTTTACTTTCATGGCATCATAGATTTCTGCATGTTTATCTTTGAATCTACCTTGAGAGACACAAGTCTAAACACATCTGAGAAAATAAATGATGCCCTCTGCAAGTCTTAATTTGCACATCCAGTGGAAATCCCTGCTGCGGCCTTTTCCTCCTACTCCATTTCTGCCCTGGGAGGCAGAGCCGTAAATCATGTCCACTAACGAGGCGGCACTTGGGGCCAGCAGCATCATGTGGCACTGCAGGGATGGCGGAGGGGCTGCTGCCCACTTCCTCACATGGGGGACCCTGATGATTCTTTCATGACTCTTTTCCTGACGAGACACCATTGCTTAAGATTTCTGAATGTTCTCAAGAGGTCAAGCCCTGCCCCTATAGCCTGTGTTACAAAATTTATCTCCATTTTGACAAAAATAAAGAGCTTCAAAGAGAAAGGCGAAATGAGAAAGGGTGAGGGGAAGAAAACAGAGAACTCTTTCTTGTACATACTGAAAATGGTTGACACATTTTCTACATGACTTTTTATCTCATTTGGCGAATAACAAATCTTCTAAAATTTAATGCCAAAGAGGTATGAAAACAGCCTACAGTCTGAAAAATGGGGTAAAAGCAGAAATCTTCCTGTGAATTGTAGGCACTAATAAGGCTGGATTAGCTGACACAGCCCACTAGGTAAGCAAGGGCCCTGGCATTACTGGGATCTAGGATGAAATGCCAGTTCTTCCATTACCAGCTGATGCCATGGGTAAGGGTAAGATAATATAATTTTTCTAAACCTACATTTCCTCTTACATAAAAAGATTATGCATACCAAGGACCAATCAATAAAAAGACTGGAAGTTTTGAAGTTGATTTAATAATGTGCTTATCTGGCTGACTCTCCTAGGGACCCTTTCCTACGAAGTCATGGTGACTGATACCATCAAAAGGCTTCACCAACTCAGCACAGGAGAGCAGTCCACAGAATAGTGGACTCCCAAGACCATTGCATGCGTGGAGACAGAGAACCGGGAAGTGGCCTGTGATAACTTCTGCAGATACATTTTAAGCTTAAGATGCCCATGATTGTGGGCAAGACGAAGTCCTGGACACACATGACCTACGGATGTGGAGCACAACAGAGGTGCCACCACAGGAAACCAGATGGGGGAGTCACTGTTCCCAACCCTGACTGTTTACCAGAATCAACTGTGTTTCTAATGTTTTGAGAGTTCTGATTTAATTGCTCTGGGGAAGGGCCTGGGAATCAATCTTTTATTTATTTTCATTTGACCAATGTTTCATTCAAATATTTTATTTTTTAAAATTCAATAAAATTTTCAAGTAATTTAATTCTTCCCTGCTTTTGTTTATTTTTAAGGCAAAGTTCACATAATATAAAATTAATCTTTAAAAGTTAGGCATTTGGTGTCATCACAACACTGCACAGCCACCTGCTGCATCCAGATCCACACCATTTCAGCAACCTCAAAAGGAACTCTCCACCCATTAAGCAATCGTGCCTCATTCCCATCCCCTGCCCTCTGCCTCTATGGATTTGTCTGCTGTCAATATTCCCTAAGAATCAACCATACAAGAAGTAGCCCCCTTTTTTGTGACTCGTTTCTTTCACTAAGTAGGCTTCCTTCATTTATCAATATTGTAATAAATAGCTCTATTTCATGTATTTTTATGACTGCATATTATTCCATGCTATGAGTATGCCACATTTAATTTATCCATTTATGAACTGATGAACATTGGGTTTTTTTTCTACTAGTTGCTTTCATATACATGCTCAAATATTATACCAAATACCTGTTTTTAACTTTTTGGGAACATACTTAGGAATGGAATTAATTGGTCGCATGGTGTCTAATATTTAACTTTTTGGGAGAAGAAGATTTTGCGAAGTTTTCCAAAGGATTTTATGTCAAGATGATATTAAAAATCACTAATAGGTAAGAGGGACAAGGCTACAAGAACAGATGGAAAACTATAGTGGGATTATGATAGGGTCAGAAGTAAAATTTTGTAAAAACAACATACTGGAAGCTGTCAAAGTCTGTAAAGAACATGGTTATATAGAAATGTCCACCAAGAGAATCCTTCAAGGGAGGGGCTGCCAATAGTAAATATTAGAAAGAACTAGAAATCAAAAAAGGATGCAAAAAAAAAGTCTACTGCATATGGCAAAAAGAGAGGTCAGGTGTGCTGCCCTCACTGAGGACCTCAGCCCTAGGACGTACACAAAATGCCAAGAAGAACAATGCTACAGACATCCTTATTCGTCATTTACTCTTATGGGCAAAGGTCAGGTCTTTTCCCTTCAGTTTCTCATGGCACCTAAGAATGTACAATGCAAACATCAAGTGCATAATCAAAATCTTCATTTGACCACTTAACACCTGAAGAATTACTACATCAAAATCCCTGCCACTTACGGAAGTAAACTACAGGAAAGTACTAACTCGTAACTACTTTACTGACTATTTTATAATCTTTCTATGATTTTATTTTTGGTATCAGAAATACAACTCAGGAACTTACCCTTGCCAGGCAGGCCCTGTGCCACTGAGTTATATCCCCAGCCCTTTTTGTATGATTTTAGACACATGGAAAATATCTGAGTATATAATGTATGATTAGAAAAACTGTTTGATCCTAACTTCAGCCAAACACTTAATAAACTCTTACATTGTCCCCCTTTTTGCTGCCTAAAATCCTGCTTTAATTTAAAGATATTTATCTATCGTTATATAATATTCACCAATTTCTGAATCAATATATTGATAAGAAAATGTATAATCACTTCACAGCAATTTAAAGTATTTTTTCCTTCTGTTATTCGAGGAAGGGGAAATTCTTACAATTCCTACATTTTAAGTATGAAAAGTGATAAGGTTAATCTTATGTCTGAAGCCACATCCTAAGCTTAGCTTAAGTTTAAATACTCAGTGAAGGGGCTGGGGAGATGGCTCAGTAGAATAAGTGTTTGCCTGGCAAGTGCAAAGGTCTGAGTTCAAATCCCTGGTTCTGAAAAAAAAAAAAAAAAAAAAAAAAAAAAAAAGATTAAATACTCAGTGAGCAGTAAGTACATACCCATGGTAGGAGTGCTTTTTTTAAAAAAAAACAACTACATGTTGATTTTTTTTTCCATCTTAAGTGTGAAATCAACCAAGAAACATTCCTGAGAATAGATTCACTTTTTCAATTGCTGCTTCTATTTTGTAGACGGTCACAGTGTTTAATTTGAAATTTCCTCTTTCTTTGCCAATTGCAGTTTGAACTCCTATTTGCAGTGATTTTAAGCACAGCCTTGTATGATACACAAAAAACACTGAGAAAGCAGCCAGAACAAGAAGGAGAAAAAGATGTTTTCCTTTAGTATCAAACCTGGCAAGAAAAGAACATGTTCCCATAAAGCCTTAAGGCATTCCTGGCTTTCCCTTGAGAATCCAAACTGATGCATTTTTGATTCCCCTTTGAAAAGCTTTATAGGTTCACCTTGAACTACAGTTCACCAGACTCCCCTAAGTTCTTTTTAAAATTTTTATTTATTATTTATTTATTTGGTACAGGGTCTTGCTATACAATTCAGACACTTAGTGATCCTCCTGTCTCAGCTTCCCCAGTGCTGGGGTTGTAGGCATGTGTCACCACGCCTAGTTTCAGGGCCGGCATGGCGTGCCTGGTGCCATCACCGCGTGTGGTACTAAGGAATCGAACTGCAGACCTCCTGCTTGCCAGGCAGGCACTTAGACCGCTATCTCCCCAGTCCCAGAAGTTCTTCTTGTTTCTGGTGCTGTTGTTTATTTCTGTCTCCAACAAGGAGGGAAGTTCCTTGAGCAACTGGGCGGTTGGTAGGGAGGAGTGACTACTGATGATGACTGGTAGCCCTGAGGCACGACAGACAATCTTCAGTGTTGGGGAATTCACAGAAATCAAGTTCATAGCCATTCAGAAACTTCATATCATAGACACCGCTCAGGGAAACGTGCAAAGAAAACAAGGATTTCCCTGCCTCCCACGCTTTCGTCTTCCTTGCCATGTGTGTGTTCTTGGCCTTTTGGGGCCACTCATCTTTTCAGGAATGGATTTTCTTTATAATTCTGTCTGACTTTCAAATCGGTATCAGAACTGGGCCCAGTAGTCAATACAACATAACAATGTCCTATTAAAAGCCTCTCAGACTCGATAAAGAATGAACAAAGACTTCTTATTGGAACCTGACACAAAAACTGGTCCCCAATCAAAGCTCCTCCTTAATGAAAAAGAAATGCCCAGAAGCATGAGGAAGGAGGCATCAGAGCCTCCAGGTTGGGTTTCAGAAGTCAAGCTCAGCTGCCCAGGGCAATGGTCACATGTGTAAGACCCTGGTATCCTCTCATTTTAGCTTGAGGCAGAGTGTTTTCAATCTACTCCCCTTTGTGAACACTACAGGAAGTCCTGGCTCCATTTTCTTTTGTCTCTCAGAAGACAAAAAACAAAACCATGATGTAAAAGCCATAAAGTGTCTTTCAGAAAATCCGTGAAGAGCCAGCCTACCCCCCAAAAAAAGTTCCTATTTTTTCTTAGTGCTTCTTTTTAAAATCCCAAACTCAAAGCCAAGAGTTCCCAAGCACCCATCTCTTACAGAAGCACAGGACACAGGCATGTCAGCACAGACAACCGGCACCTTCCCACCTGCAGCAGATGACGGCTTTACAGGACAGTGCCAGGTCCAGGAAACTTCTGCGGACCTCAAAGGACAGCGCGTACTTCAGGGTGTGACCATCTATGATGAGAGCCACGTCATTTTCCTTGCCTAGCAGGTTCCCAAGGTCTGTGCAGTGCTGGGTGATGGCTGCCCGAGTTGCCTGAAACAAGAGCAGAGGGGGGAGAATAACTGGGTGGTTTTGTGGCTTACTACAGCAAAAGCAGAGCCAAACCCCGAGGAGTTGCTGGAAATGAAAATACACCCATTTTCAGGTAAAATTTCAGGCAGAGTTAAATTCAGTGCACTCATGCCTTACTTGTCACTGGATTGTCACCACTGTTTTATGGGTAAAAACATCCTCCAGTGAGATCCCCTTGCCATGCACAGTGGTCATCTCCAGTGGAGGTCCATGGCTGGGGTCTGTGCTGACCTAGGGCACTGCTCAGTCACCATCCTCAACAAGAAACTTTGAAATCACACAAAGGTACAGGTAGAAGGATGTGGCCCAGAGCCCTGTGCTGTGGCCAGCCGACCTGAGGTCTAACCCTTGCTTTCCACTTATCATCCATGACCTTGTGCAAAATGCTTAGCCTCTTCAAAATAGTTTTTGAAGTGCAAGTTTTCTTATGTAAATGGAGCTAGAAACACTTCATAGCATTTTTGTTATGAACAAATGAACTAACCAGTGTCACATGCTTAGGCTTGGGTCTTGCACACAATAAACACTCAATATAATTAATTCTTTTCCTTCGCTATTTTTCATTAAGAATTGCCTATATTAAATGGAGGTGGTGACACATGCCTGTTAGCTCAGCAATGTGAGAGGCTGAGGCAGAAAGATAACAAGTTTGAGCCTAGTTTGGGAAATTAAATGATTTAGCAAGACCCAGTCTTGTAAAAAAAAAAAAAAACAAGTCTGGGACTGCAGTGACAAGGTCAATGGTTTAGCAGCATAGTACAAAAGAAAGGAAGGATAGAGGGAAGGAAAGAAGAAAGGAAGGAAGGAAGGAAGGAAGGAAGGAAGGAAGGAAGGAAGGAAGGAAGGAAGGGAAGGAGGGAGGGAGGGAGAGAGGGAGGAGGGAAGGAAGGAAGGGAGGGAGGGCGAGGGAAGAGGAAAGGAAAGAAGGAAGGAAGGAAGGAAGGAAGGAAGGAAGGAAGGAAGGAAGGAAGGAAAAAGGAGGAGGGATGTAGGGAAAAAAGAAGGGAAGGAAGGAGGAAGGGAGGAAAAGAGGGAGGAAAGCAGGATTTCCTATATTAAAGAAATCAAGAGCAAAAAAAAAAAAAGAACCTATAGCATAAGAAAAAAAAACTTTAGCTATTTGTTATTAGACAAAGGACTAATATCTAGAACATAAAAAGAATTTTTAAAAATTAGACCCCCCCCAAACGTAAAGACCAGTCCAAAAATGAGCATCTGAAATTAATAGATACTTCTCAGAAGAAACATAAACAGCTAATACAAGAAAAAATGTTCCATATCACTGATCATTCAAGAGATGCAAATTAAACGAAAGCTGATATTTCATCTCACTACAAAAAGAATGGCTATCATTAGGAAATCAACTGATAATCAATGCCGGTGGGGCTATGGGAAAAAATAACCCTTCTCCACTGTTGGTGGGAGTGTAGACTGGTACACCCACTGTGGAAATAAGTGCAGAGATTCCTCAAAACACTATGAGTAGAGGTTCCATTTGACCCAGATATTCCTCCTCTTGCTATCTTCCCAAAAGAATTAAAAGCATCATACCATAGTGATATATGTACACTCATATTTATAGAAGCACAGTTTATAACATCAAAATCTTAGAAATATACCAAATACCCATCAGCTGAGGAATGGATAAACAAAGATGTCTCTTTACACAGTGCAGTAATACTTGGCCAAAAACAAGGATAAGTTTGACACATTTATAGCTAAATGGATGGACTTTCAGACCGTACTCTGAAGTGAAATAATTGCACATGTATTTACGCACCACATTGTCTCTGGTGTGAGAAACTTAAAGTGAAAACAAGAACCAAAATGTGTAATAGATGTTGTGAAAAGGAAGTAATTATTCCACGGGAAGGGGTGTTGGGGGGGTGGAAGGGAAAAGAAAAGATGAGAAAACAAATGACAAAATGGAAACAAAGCTTTATAAATAAAGACAGATGAGGAGCTGGAGAGAAGAGAAGGGAATGAGGGGGGAAAGTAATTAAGATACATCATGTTCAGGTACAAGCTCCAGGTACAATGAATGTGATCAATATGCATATCTACATTGTACAAGTAAATGTAATTATTAAAATATATAGAAAATATGCATAGATTCTACTTCTACATCACAGTATGAATGTCATCATTCTCTGTAGACATAATAATAGATTAATAATTAATGGAACAATGTAACAATGAGTAAGTTACACTGGCTTTTACTAAACATGAAGACAAGTCTATAGATCTTATTGTTACTTGTGTAGTTATAGGTATCAAACAAACATCCTAAAAACATCTATGGAAAAACTCCTGTCTTTTAAAATTTGGAGACAAGAAATTCCTCCCACTTAGAGAAATCCTACCTTGACAGTGGGTTATTGTCTAAGTCGGAACTCAGACAGGTTTTGACAACTATGCTAGGGGTCAATGAGTTGAGGACAGAAATATCTCCTGAGAAATACGTCTCTCGGGGGTGGAGCTGGGGATGCAGACTTGATCCAGACTGCCCTGCTGAGGTGGCAGCACTCAGGTCTGGCCCAGAGCTTTTCAATCCTGTTTACTTCCCCCATGAACATAAGCCGGATCCAAAGGGGAAAACACCAAGGAGTGAAAGTCCCTGAGATGAAGACCAAGCCTGTGCTTCTCTGTGGCTGCTGTTATAGTTTCTAAAGCATGCATAGCGCAAGTGAAGAGCCATAAAATCATATCAGAAAGGTCACCTTCTCTACCGGCGAAAGTTCAGTAGCATGCATGAGCATAGTCTGTTTTCTGGAGACCCATGAGCATCAAAAATGAGGTGCTGTGGTTTTAAAGTGTCCCTAAATTTACTGTGTTGGAACCATCATCACTAATATAGCATGACTGAGAGTTGGGTCCCAGGAAGGGGGATTAAGTCACTGGGGGTTCTACCCTCATGGATGATGTCTTTATCTCCAGAGTAGGTGTGAGACAAAGCTGGGGCCATGCTTTCCTGCGTGGTGAGCTGGCTCTCTCCCTCTCACCCTACTCTTCTTCCATGGGAGGACACAACACCAAGTCCCTCTCCAGATGCATTCCTCATCTTGAACATCCCAGCCTCCAGAAATGTGAGGCCAGTGAGCTCCTATTGTTTATAAATTATCTAGTTTGTGGTGCTCTGCTATAGTAGCACAAGACCAATAAAGAGGAGAAAACTGAAAAAGCTATGTTCCTGAGATGTGCAATTCCCCCTGTCCCCTCCACTCCACAAATGTAGGGAGGAACTCAAAAGGCAGCTGGATTTTTAATCAGAGATGGTGAATGGACACAGGGAAGCATTTTTGGCCGCTCTTCCTGAGAGGCTTTACTCTCTCACAGCCTCACATAGGCTGGGAAACACGGGTCCAACCAAGTTGTGCTTTCAAGTTGACCCAGAAAATGTGCTACATGAGCCACCTCTCCCTTCTTATGCAGAAACCCTAACCCCCAATGGATTGGTATTAGAACATGTGTTCTTTGGGAGGTGTTTAGATTATAAGGATGGTGCCCTCATGGTGGGATGAGTGCCCTCACAAGAGATAGGGAAGTGTCCTTTCTCCTCTGCTTATCTCTCTCCCCCACCATGAGAGGACACAACAAGGAGACAGCCACCCACAAATGATCACACATTGATCTTGATGTCCAACCCTCAAAGCTGTGGAGAACACATTGCTGTTGCTGCAGCCACAGAGTCTCTGGTATTTTGCTGTAACAACTGGAGCAAAGGAAAAAGGTAGTGAACCACCTCAGTCCCTCGCAATGCAGTACTATTCTTGTCATCACAGACACTTAGACTACAGGACATGGTTTGGGTCTCCAGAAAACATAAAGTCAAGTGAAGGGAATGCTTGCTATCATGGTCAGTGTCTGGAATAAACTTCTAGCATTGATACAGTAACTCCTGTTACAGGTGCACACACAGAACACAATAGAAATATAGGGGAAGACAGCTGTTCTCATCTGATTTGTGCTACTGTAATTTATAATAGAAATTTTTGGCATTGTTCTAGAGGCTGGGGACTCCAAGATTAAGGGACAAGCATCTGGTGGGGGCCTCCTTGCAGCATCACCTGACTATAGCAGGGAAAAGGAGAGAAAGAGGAAACAAGAGAACAAACATGAAGTTACTTCAAGTTAATCTATAACTGGCATTCACCTATTGACGAGGATGGTGTCTTCAGGACCTAGTATCTGCTCATGAGGCCCCACTACCAGCATTAGGGATTCGGATTCTAACACATAAACTTTGGGGACACACCCAGACCACAGCAGTCCCTCAGGGCACTGGTACACAGTGGCAAGAGGCAGGACAAGGCCTCAGGAGCTGGGTGCATGAAGGAGTGTTTCTCTGACCATGTGAACTGCAATCTGCATGCATAGCAGCCTTCTGCTCCCTTACCATGAAAAAGCCCAACATTACTAAGTTACACCATAACAATAAAAATATTCACGTCTATATTCTGTTGACCAGAGATTTTTCTCACAGTATGGAACATTAATAGTTTTCTTAAGCAAAAAATTAAGCAGTCACATGTTAGTTCAATTAAGTACTTACCTCAGCCCCACTTATTTTAACCAGCCAACCAAGATACAGTTATTGCAGTAAGCTCACTCCAATGGTAATAAAATATCAAGCATATGTATTTCATGTAGTCTACTCTCATAAATCTTGCAATACATTCAAAGTGACAAATACACAAAATTAAGGATGAAATAAGGCAAACCTAATATCCTCCTATGAGCAGATTCTATACATCACCACAGTTATAGCCCAGCCTGCTTTAGCTCATTTTCATGGTTGGCTGGAACTGCACTAAGTTGTAAATCTGATGATGGTGGAGACTCCCTTTGCCAACCTCTGTTCATGCTAACCCACTGCAGGTGCTCAATAAATGTGTTGGGCTCACATGCGAAGTGATCTAAGTCTTGGTTCTAAACAGTTCCTTACAATATCTAGGAGAGATCACTGATGGGTTGGAGGGTCATTTCTGCCTTCTAGCAGAAGTCTACCTTCCTGATACACATCGCATCACACATTGGTCCTCAATTCTCTCTGCTTCTGTTGTGGCATTTCTGCCACAGAAGGCTTTTTCTCCTCCTGCTTTACATTCCATCTCAGTCTTTAATCACTGGATCTGTTGAAAATACCTCATTTGCATTGGAGGTTGAAGGTCTTTTCTATCACTAAACCCTCCGCAGACACATCCTTCTAACTCTGCCCTTGACCTGTCCCCAGTCTCTACTTTGGTTTTAATTCCTACACGTTCCATGCCCATTCAGCAATAATCTTTGATCAAACCCAGACTAGCTGGGCTCACCACACACATGTGGAGGGATATAGGTCCCTTCTGTGCAGTTCTCCAGCCAGCTGATGGAAGGTATTACTATAACAAACAGTTCCTTATTCTCAAATGAACTATGATTCAAAAGTCTATTTGTAAGGGAGTTATTGGACACTTAGAATCCATTTTCCCAAAGGACTGATGTTACAAATTGTGGTTGGATCTCAGGGCCTGTTAATACCTATTTAGCCCAGTTGCTAAAATTTATACCACAGTCTCTTATTTTAATAAAAACCCAATTATTAGAAGTCACAATAGACTTAGCTGTTATGAGGGGCATAGGTTGTTGGGGCTGGGGATTTCTCACCCAGAGAGATAAGAAACATTCCAAAATCCTTAATTAAGTTTGTCTTCTAGGTTTTAATATTGAGCTATATATTTCCAGTTGTTCATTCATGTTCTACAATTCCATTTTCCTTCATAATTATAAACACAATATAATGCCAAAGTGAGTGACTAAAAATGATGACAAGCCCCTCAGACACATGGAGCAAAGTCCGCCTTTTTCCAAATTAGGTTCTGTCATAAGCCTTGTACTTTTTTTATCACAAGTTTGGTGCTTGTCTTTGAAAGTCCAGTGTTCAGAAAAATTGTTCGTAAACACTATTGCTAGCACACTGTGATCTCAAGGGATGATTGCATACCCATTTTTTATAGAATCTGCTATGAAGTTCATCTGCTGGTCCCTAGGGTATAGCAAACAGACAGAATTCTTAAAGAGGTTGTACTGCTAATCTCTGGATTTAATAAACAAATCAGGAGAGATGGAAACTTCTAGAACCTATACAACTACCCATGTATTGAAGTCAGGACTCTTTCTTCAAAATCACATCATTCCAAGGACAGTGCCATATGTCAGGGCAGAAGCCCTGCCCTCCATAAGCTCAGCAGGGCTATAAGGAATTTCTTGGACACCATGGTAGCAGCAGCTGCTTCAGTCTTTGCTTTGATGTTCTGCAAATTCCAAGGGGCTCCAAGCTGACCATGCCGACAGGGAGGCTGGTTCAGATTTCATCAGCAGCACTTCAAGCAAACCAAAGGCTCCAGGCCTCCAAGTTCAGGAGCAGATGCCCCACTCCTGAATTAACCCTGGGTGGATGAGTATCTAATGACAACACTCATTCTCCAGCCCACAGGTGCAGTTTTGGGCTTTTCCCATTCTGTCCATCTATTTTTCCTGCCCCTTGCCAACTGTTGGCTACATCTTTTTTCAACATCTCCCCTCCCATTCTTCAGATCATTTGCACTGCCCAGCCATTCATACTAGAACAGCTGCAGTTATTATTTTCCTGCTTCTTTCTTTTTTTCATTTTTTAAATTATCATTTTCATATCCAATATAATCCCAGCTCCTTCTCCACAGAAGAGAACTAACATGGCCAGTGCTTTAGTGTTTATGGGATTTAGTGAATGTAACATGTCTATAAAGTTTAATACACAAATTAAGACAGCAAATTTTGAGACAGAAAATCCCTGGTTTGCTGGCCCAGGCTGCCAAGCTGGACCCATACGTAACTGCATGAGAGCTGGCCTCTTACTGCCCTGAATGTCTGCTTTGCTCTAGTCCACAAATAGATGAAAAGGATCTGTTACTAAATGTATAAACTTTCAAGCCCTTCTTATCACATTAACAATTTCAAGGACTATAGGATGATAGCTTACAAGTATCAATCCAACAATTTCCAGAGATATTTGGCTTCTTGAATCTCTAAGTTAGCTTTTCCTACTGAGCCCCTGATTTCATTTTTCCCTTCAGCAATCAACCCTACTCTCGTAATGTTAATTCTGATTTTCAAGAAAAATCATTTTCTCAGCACATACTACCATATGCACCTCTACATTAGTCTCTACTTCACTTTTTTTTTTTTTTTGGCTTAATCTGAGTTCCTGGGGTACAATTAACATACAATAAACCTGACCTTTTAAAAAGTATATAATTCAAGAGGTTTTATCAAAATACATAGTCATGCAATCCTTACTATAATCAAGATGCAAAACATTTCCATCATCCCCAAAGCTCCCTCTGCCAGCCTGCAGGCAGTCACCACCTTTCAGCCCCAACTCCTGGCTTCTGTCCCCATAACTCTGCTTCTTTCAAAATGTTATACAAACAGAATCATAGTTTGTGGCCTCTTCTGCCTAGCCTGGTCATTCAGTCCAATGCTTTGAGACCAACTGATATTCTTGTACATATCAATAGTTCACTCCATTTTATTGCAAAGTGAGACTAGACCACAATTTGTTTATCCCATTACTCCATTATAATTTTCATAAGCTGTTTACAGTTTAGGTATATCATGAATCCACTATGAAGATTTATGTTCTAGTCTTTGTGTGGACCTCTGCTCTCAGTCTCTTAGGTGAAACCCAAGATTGGAATTACCTGGTCACATCATCCATAGGATACAAGTCCAGCCAGTACAGGTTTGACTCAACAGGAGCTGCAAGACTACTTTCTAGAGTAGCTCTATTTGGGGTTTCCTGCAGCCATGTGTGAGTGTCTCAGTTATTTATTCTTCATCTTTACCAATACTTGCATTCTTGGTCTGTAATCTTAGCCATTCTAGTTGGTAGCTAGGGATAGAGTTCATGATTTAACTTCACGTCTTTTTTTTTTTTTTTTTTTTTTTTTTTTTTTTGCATTTTAGGGAAAGGTCTACAGGGTGTTCAGGGTCTCATTAGTAAATCAGACTTATAGTGATTCGCCTGTTTATAGCCTCCCAAGAGCTGGGATTATAGGCGTGCGCCACCATGTCCAGTTTCAATTGCTGTCTCAGCACGCCCCGGGGGCAGGCCTGGCAAGACAGGCCCAGGGATCAAACTCTGGCCCCTTCACCTGCTTGCAGGCACTTTAATCTGCTGAACTATTTAGCTGGCCCTAACTTCACATTTCTTGACCAATAGCGTTTGACATTTTTATTAGATTTTAATATTTTAGCTAATAAAATTATACATTTATGTGCAACATGATGTTTCAAAATTTGTTTATCTACATAGTAGACTGTCTAAATTAAGATAATATATGCATTGCTAAATTTCTTTTAGTGTTTACTGAATTAAATGTGTTTATGTTTGCTGGGATCTGTAGGTAAACACTTTGAGCAGGTGAGCTCATTCAAGTAGTACCTCTTTGTGTAGGGTAAATAACTGTACACACGGCCCTGCTGACCTAAGAGTCATGCTGCAGGCTTGCTAGAACAGTTTCTCTTCCATCTTCTTTTTCTACAACTCAAATCTCTGAGAGAGCCACATTTTTCTAAAAAGGGATCCCAGACAGTGTCAAAGGGAAGATTCAAAAAGTAGGAGTACGAAAAGAAACCAGCAGTGATGGCGAATGGGTGTCACTTATAAGAAAGAGAATATTCACTTATGCTTCCGAGCCTAGAAAGTTTGAAAACTATCAATCACCACTATTTACTGAAAGAAAATGTGACCAACAGTTTGACAGAGTCCAAATCACTGAGGTTAAAAATACTCCTTGAAAATATACACTTCTTTTTACTTCTAAAGGAAATTAAATAGCAAACCTCTCGTATGTTTAATTTATTTTCTTATCCCAAACTAGATTTTAACTTTACTACTAGGAATCATCTTACATGCTGGACAAATAGATTCTTGAATAGCTGTATATAATAAAAATCTGAAAAATAATTTATATGCTTTAAGAAGCACTGATTCATGAAAGCTAGACTGTGGATCCTTTCTGTAATTTGTTAGGGCAGAGTTCTTCTTAGAGAAGCCTTTGTTCTACAAGAAAATTATTTCAAAGTGTGACCCTCCTGCAGGAAGAATGTGAAATCAGCACTTGTGAACTGTCACTCAGCTACACATAAAACGAGCTTCCTAATTCCACAGAACAGTTGATTGTCACACATTTGCCCCGACTGGAGCTCTGGAAGTCACTCTGGGGACACAACACATCACTGCCACTTTTCATGTTATTCTACTAACTGAGAATGCTTGTACTCTCAACTTCAGCTTCATTACTTAATCTCCAGCCTTTTAGGATTAACTTTTTAATTTTAACACATCAATGACATAGTCATTGCACTTACTATCTCTAAAGTCTCCTAGATTCTTGAAGGGATTTCAAAGTTCCCAAGACAAACACAACAAGGACTGAAGTTAGAAACTAAATAAGCTACTATGGAGATTAATTTCTAGACAAGTACATGCTACAGAATTTTCTTAAGCTACATGTTAAAGTAGGTCAGGTAACTTTTAGCAGAGGAAGACACCATTATTGACCTTTTAAGATCTGCATTAAAGTTATTTCAATGCCTGATGTATTTATCTGCTTCATGGGCATCTCCAAATATAGACTAACTTCCTGAAATCATATAAAAAGAAGACATAGTCATCTTAAATTAATTATTTAAATTTCTTCCCCTTGGGAATTCAAATTTTTAACTTTACTATTTCAAAGATACAACCAGGGTGCTCACTCATTTCAAAAGTCTCCTTGGTTCCTCATGTAATTATAATGTGTCTAGCCTTGTACAAATAGCAAATAAAAGTGGTAAAAAGGAATCTGAAAGAGAAACACTAAAGGAAGACCATAAAAACATTTTCCAAATGCATGTGTGGCAGGTATAGGCCGTGCAGACTGTCACAGATCAGCATAGTCACACAAGCACATGTGACCATGGGCTCACATTTGGTACCCTGTAGGGCAAAGACAGAGGACAGAAAGGGCTGGGGCTGGGCAGCCACCCAGAGGCCCTGGACTGGGCAGCACCTGCTGATGGACCTCCTCACTGTCATTGCAACACTGGGGGCTCGGGTATAGACAAAATTGTATGAGAGAAATGAACAGCTGGATAGAAGTCTTCTGCTATGTTAGAAACATATCTCATGTTTACATGGTTACCACCACTGAGACTAGAAGCGCAGTTACCCTGTGGTATCCTTTGAGGAGTTCGACTCCAGAACTGCCCCTATACATACAGGCAGTAAACTCTGTGGATGCTCAAGTCCTTCATAAAACAACACAGTCATTACATCAAACACATGTGCATCCTTCCCTCTACTTTAAATCATCTCTAGAGGATACACACTTAATACAGTGTAAATGTTGTATAAATAGTTGTCATAGCATATTGTCTAAGGAATGATGAGAAGAAAAAGTCTATACACGTAAGTAAAGATGCACTTTTATCCCTAAATACTTTCAACTCATGGATAGCTGGAACCTCGAATATGAACCTACAATTACAGAGAGGTGACTTAACTTTGAACGTGGAGTTGGTAAAGGCAGCAGCATGTTATAAATTATATAAATGAATAAAGTCAAATGAAGTAAGTAAAAAGTATTTTAAAGGTCCAATTTCTCCTGGAATCCTTCACATTGAAGCCAAAGAAAGGACAGTGTCCCCTGACATCTGCCCCTGGCCAGAAGCTTCCCAACTACGCAGAAGCAGAAACCAGCCAGGGCAGGTAGCATGGATTTGGGGGCAGCCTAGGACCATCCTCTTTGCTTTTATTATGCAGACTGGCAAGGAGTCAAGATCACAGAGATAAAACCTTATACTAAAATATAGAGCAAGTGGGAAAAGAGTCCTGCAATTAGCTTTTAACCTGGAAGAGCTTATGAGGTGCATAAGATTGTAGGGCTTGGAGATCCTCAGAGAGAAAAGGCAACACAGGCAGAGGCAGGAAGAGCCAGAGATCACTGGAGCGCTGGCACAGTTACTAAGCAAGTATCTGCATCCAGACTGACAGGTGAACTGCAGGTTAGAGTCAGGCCAGGGTGAAGCTCCTGGCCTCATCCCCCAGCACGCAGAGAACCTGTGGAAGCTCTCCTGCGTGAGAACACCACAGTCAAATATTTATGTGGAGCTCTCCATCCACACTATGGAAGATGGCATGGAATACAGCCACAGATCAATTAAGAAAGCTTCTGCTGCTAAGTACTAAACCCCTGATGTTGTAAGAGACAAACCTACGACACATAGTTCAGAAAAAGACTAATAGTGCTTGGTGAAGAGTCAGAGAACTGTAGAGTGGGTATAAGTCATAACTTCTTAGCCAGGTCAATAAAGGCATTCATTCCCCAGAAAAGAAGCCCCTGAAGAAGTGGAGGAGCGGTGAATAGCATGTGATTAGAGAACAAGGGATGCTGAATTTTGGCTTGGTATCAAAAGGATTTGTTCTTTGCTTTAAGTACAAACTACTAGGATGGGTGTAGTTGTATATACTAGCTCTCAAAAGGCTGAGGCAGGAGAATTAAGAGTTCAAAATTAACACAGGCTATATTTACAAGGAGACCCAGTCTCATAATGAAAAAAAATTCCAACCTACCACTCCCAACTAAGGATCATGGGATGGCCCCGTAGAGATAGGTGGGGTGGTCATGAAGCCTCTCTAGTCAGGGACCACCCAGGGCTGTCTTTCAGGAACACCATTCCCCAGGACCACAGCCTGGGAAAAAGTCACTCCAAATGTTGTGCTTCCATCAACGTCTGGAAACTCTAACTGGACATCCAGCAGCTGCCACTTCGTGGATCACATAACCTTTCAATCAGTGCTGGCGGAGGAACAGAAAAAGGATCACTCCCTCCTTTCCTTACCACGCCCCCTGGGTGAAAATAGCAAACAAAAAAGTCATCCAACAAACACCAGGTGCTGAAAAAGTGCTTTCTGCCTCTAGCTCAGGGAATATTTTCTGCTTCCTGAACTCTTGGCTTTGCCAGGGTGAGGAGGTCCAGCTGCTGCATGTCATGTGCTCCTCTGCCAGTCACCCCGCCTGCATCTGTGCTGGGACAATGGCCTCCCATTAAAGTTTAAAAACTGAGACACTAGCCTGAGGGGACTTTCATGCATTCAGAAAGTGGTTATGGATTATTGACTAAGGGGTCAGACCTGTGCCCCAAACTTCAGGGGCTCCACTCCCAGGGTGAATGAGGACACAGACACTGTCAAAATATTACAGGCCACACATCATGAATCTTAAGCACTGTACCAGAAGCGGAAGCCCCCTGGAAGAGTAGACGCTAGGGCTGTGCTTAGAAGACCGAGGCTACCTCAGAGGCAGGAGCATGACAGTTTATGCCTGGGGTGCCGAAGATGCACAAGTCCTAATAGTTTATCTGAGTAGCAAGGAGATACAATCAATAGATTGATGAAAGGCTAAGTATCCATCCCACATTTTAAGAAAAGATTATTCCTTAGCCAATGTTAACATTTAGAAGATAAAACATATCTCTCATATATTTTCAGCTTTTCCTGAAAAATTACAAACAATCTGGGAGCCCCGGGCCCACGTTCCCACCAGGCAAGAGTCTCCACTTCTTTGCTAAACAGCTCCCAGTACCCCTCGCCTCAGTGACATGGGCACAAGCTCACCAGCACTAGCAGGGACTGTGTTTGCTTCTCTGAAAACAACTCTCTGAGGTGGATGTGGTTTCCTAGGTGTAGACTTGGGTCCAAGTGGGGTACACTGTTCTGTTCCCACACCCTGAGGCCTGTGCTGTACTTGCACATCTTGTGGGTGCCATGTTCTTCAGTTTCCAAAGGACCTGCATAAAAGCGAGGTCCCCCAAGGATCCTGCATGGCTCCTCTCAGGGTCGCCAGGGACTGCTCCCAACACAGGCAGAGTGGCAGACTCTTTATTTGGCTATTGTGTGAAGGCCCTGCCTCCAAAATTAAATTTGTATTTTTAAGAGGGCTTCAAATGCCTACATAAAAACCAAAAAAAAACCACAAATGCCCACAAGAATGATTCAATTGTGAGTCAGCTGTAGGAGGATGGAAGCTGCTTTATATAGGGATTTCATCTTCTGACACACATATGTGCACACACATACACATATATGAATACACATGATTCTCCAGACAGCCAGCATGGCTATGAGGAAAAAAATAAAGTATCACTGTTACTAGTTAAAACTTTGAATAGGATGGAAAATTTAATGGAGTTAGTAACTTTTAGGGTACTTTGGAAAACTTCTACTTTCATATATATATACATGATACCCTAAGACTTAGTCTCAAAATAATTGAGATAACAGATGAATAATTGCATGTGAAAACAGCTGGGTGTGATGATCCATGCCTGCAGTCCAGCACGGCAGAAGACTGATGCAGGAAGATTACAAGTTTGCTACCAGCCTGGGCCATTTAGTGACTTGGCAAGAACTTGCCTCAAAATAAAAAAAAGGGCTGGGGATGTTACTCAGTGCTAAAACACCCCTGAAGTCAATTCTCAGTAACAACAACAACAAAAACTCTCTATGAGAGAATCATTTTTCACATACACGTATCAGATGGATATCCAGAAAAGGTTATATGAAGTACATAAAGGTGAAAGAGAAAGGGAAAAGAATGACCTTGATATTTTCAGCATAACCTTTTGGGCATTCATATACGTACATACATATGTGTGTATGAATACATATTATTTTTAAACTATACATAAAACTACTTTGGCAAACATAAGACAATTAAGCAAGCATTTACAACACTGTCACATGGAGATGACACTGACTTCTAGGGTAAAGACAGACCACCTCCTGTCCACCCTACCTGCATCTTCAACATGTTCAACTTCTATCAAAGACACAGGAATAAAACAATTCAGTCTGGCTATCTTCCTGAAAGAGTTAAAAATATCACATTACTGTGATATATGTATTACAACAAAATACTGCTATATATTCAAGCTTGCAGTAGCATAACTCAACTAAATCTTGGAGGCAGCCTGTATATCTATCAACAGATGAATAGATTAAACAATTTATACATGATGGAGTACTACTCTTCTATAAAGAAAGATGAATTTGAGTCATTTCTAGAAAGATGGATGCCTCATGAGACCATAATGTTAAGTGAAATATATTAGGCACACAAGCTTAAATATATCATGTTTCTTTTATATGAGAAACACAAAATATAAACAAATTAAAGAGCAAAATAAAAGACAGATAATAGGAAACAGGAGATAGTTCTTTCACAGATGGGAAGAAAAACAAAAGGCAGTGGGAGGGTGGGAAGGGAACAGAAAAAGATGCTATGTACATGTACTAAGTTCTCACAATGGGCATAAGCATTGCTCCTACAGACACGTACTAATAAATCTAAAAACAGGATGAGTGCTGTGATACAGGACTTTAGAAAAGAATGATTACATAAATGAAAGAAGTAAGTATTAATAAGGGAGCGATTGTGACTGAGAGAAAACTACCAAGATGCTTGAGGTGAGCTCATAATTAAGACCATCTTTGCAAGAACGTGTAATGCGGATTTGAGGGTATTCTAAAGGGCATGCTAGCGAAGGAAAGAACTTCGTGTAGATGCATGGTTCAACAGCTTTTAACAAATATGTTATGCTACATGGAAGGAACATGAAAGTGCTGGAAAGTGAGGCTAATACAACAGGGAAAGGTGCTGAGGAAAGAAATCTGCATGTCTGAAGAAAAATATTTCAGGTCTCAGCCCAATGACCATTCTTATCACCTATATGTTAAGATCTTAAATTTCTATCTTCAGGTACAAACTCTTCCTCAAATTCTAGCTCCAAATATCTGACCACCTAACCTGCCCTCCATGTGTTGCCTCATAAGGCAGCCCAGCCACAGTATGTTTTAAGCTGAGGTCCTTGTTCCCTCCCTCCCAGCCTGCTCTCTCCTGCTTGGGATAGTAAGAGGACGTCCACCGTGGGGATGCCACAGCAAGTACCTTCCTTCCTGTCATTTCAGGATACCTGCGTCCTTCTCAGTACTCAGGTCAGAAACATCAAGGACACTCTGTTCCTTTCTCTCACACCTTGTGTTCTCAGTCCATCTCCAGATCATGTCACTGTACTTCCTAAGGCACAGGACCTCAACCACAGCACACTCAAGCCCCGTGAGGCCTCACAACCACACCCTGGACCATCACAATGTTTCCTTGATGTTGTCTTTCCAGGGAGTTCCTGTCTTTCCCTATGCACAATCACATCTCCCCACGTACAACTCTTATTTCTCTCTCCTCTTTCCTTTCACTAGTTACCATGTTCCATCTTCTGTAATGTCTGTTTCTGTCTTTTCCTCAGTAGACTACCAGCTCCTGGGGTCTAGGAATTTCTCAGTTGTTTCTTTTGCTGTTGTATCATCGGGGCCCAGCAGAACCTGATCATGGAATATATTTAAATTTCTATGGAACGAAAGGATTGCTTAGAGAGAGGAGACACAAGAGTCAAGGAGTTGAGTTCAGAGACCATGCCAATCCCCATACGCATAATAAGGGTGAACAGCAAAACTTAAAACCTCACAGGAGCAGAGTTCAGGTGGGTGACTGCACAGCATGCCCTGGGAGGGGGTGCGTCAAGTTAGTAACAGGAACAAGGGTGAAAATCTTCACAGAAATGGGACAGGTCAAGCTAAGAAGAGATGAGAGGGGAGTGAAAGAAAGGATAGAATTGATGAGTTTGATTTTTGATGGTGTAGACTAAATGAAGCATATTAATATATTCTTAGGTTTAATTCAAAGTCTATTAAACTTTTCTGAGGCTAGTTTCATATTATTTCTAAATTTAATAATCTAAAAGAGCCACAAGGGCTCAGATATATGCATGATATCCACCTCGGGTTATACATCCTGCTCCAGAACAAAAGAGTCACAAACACCAGAAATATGCAAGAAACTAAGATTTGCAGAAGACCAGAGTGTCCCCAGTGCTCAGAATTATGTAAAGAATAAGAGAGAAGTGCCTCTGTTTTGCAGACTTACACTTAATAGGCTCTAAATCCAGCACAGACCTGACCTTTGCTTTAAATAGTTTTCATGGAGAGAAGGGAAGAAAACATTGATTCATCCGAGACTCTTGAATGACCTACTGTTCACATTACTTGAAATAAAGTCTGCTTTAAATCAGAATTCTTGAGACACTGAAATAAATATACCGAGAGGTTTCTAATTCTGTGCTTTCACCAGCTGATTATTTTCATTCACAACAGTGGATGAACTCGATATGTTCTCGCCAGGAGGAGGCCCCGCCAGAGCGGAGCTCAGGGCCGCATCACTCAGATCAGCGCACTCCGCCTTAGACTCCAGCATGTCTTGAGATCAGCGCTTCCAACAGAAAAAAACAAGAGCCACATGTGGAAGGAAGGTGGCGTTCCAGCACTCTGGACGATCCATGTATGCTTAGCCACCTGTGGGCAGTAAGGGAAGGCTAGCGGCAGAAGTATTTCCAGTGTGCCTGCAAAAGGTGAACCAGAATCATTCAACCCTCAAGCTGTTCGTGTGATGAACTCGATCACACAGCTTCCCTTGCTGCTGGCATGAAGAACAATGCCATGACCTTGGTGCTGAGCAGTTAACGTAGCATTCCAGACCACTGGCAATTTTATTTATTGAACTTTTTGAGCATTTCACTGTTCATTTTACATCATCATAAAACAGTTGGAAAAACAAAAGTATCGATCAGATAGAAGTCCTGCTTTTTCATTATCTATTTGCTTCTCCTTAGGGGAGAAATTTAAAAATATACTTTGGGTACCATGCAGATAAATGACCTCAAAGTATAACATGGATAGCAAACTGAGGGGTGGTGGGATCCCTGTGAAGGGCCTGCCTCACATAGCCCCACTCACAGTTCATCCAAACAAAACCACGTCACAGGCTAAGTGTGACCTGCTGGCCCTCCGTCTATCACAAAATTAAGCATGATCAGAAGCCTGAGAAAGAAAAAGATCCACACAGCATTTTTTCAAAACCCTGAGTATTTCAATACGCTTTCGGCCTTTCATCTGAAGCCATGATTTGTAATTCTACTCCACTCCCACCTGTTCTCTAGGAGAGCAGTGGCACCTAGACAGTTCTGTTGTGATGCGAGATGTGAATTCAGGTTTAAAACCATGTCAGAGCTCCTATGACAGGAATAAAGCACAAATCTGCAGGTAGAAACAATAAGTAAATCTACCAGTGTGTACACACACAGAGACACGCACACACTCCAGCGAAACATATTATTCTGCCATCAATCAATCATTTTGAGAATCTTATGCATCTAGTACACTTAAAACCATGAGGCTGAACTGCAGCTTTAGGGACAGTGCTGATATTGGGAACATACAGAAAACTCACCTCTTATCCCAACCGGAGCCTCATACTAGATGCTGCAGTCACAAGAGTAATGCTTAAGGACAGGGCTAATCCTGGCCTTCTTTCTCAGCTGTTTCTTCGTCTATTTTATATTACCCATTTTTCTAAAATAAAGTGGTACTGTTAAACTGAGTGCTGCATATTAAATATACAATCTCAAATGGGAATATTCATAAGTCATTTTTCTATTTATTGTCTTTCACTCTCTATGTCCCATCAAATGCTATAGTTAGTAATCTGTTTCATGCTTACTTTCTCAGTTTGTGTTTCATTAGTAGAGCTCCCAAACTATTAAGGCAAATGAATACAGAATCTCTAGCTACATGAGGAATTTCTTCTTAAAAACTAAAAGCAAGACTATTAGGTGTAAAGGAAAGCTGTAACTAGACATGAAACTAGCCAGAAGGGTGTTGGCTTGTAACCCAGACCCACTCTGAGCTCCAAGCCCTGTGAGAATACTACCTCATAGTCCTAAAGTAACTTACCCACCAACGAGGGGAGAGCGCTTTAATGTTCCTGTAAACCAATATGCACATGTGAATCCTCAGAGCCAGCATCACAGTGAAAGAACTATGGAGAAAGACATCCTGCAGCTGAGAACCAGCTCAGTATTCTTCAGGGTGTAACTCAATCGGTGGCCTGCAGAAACTCACCAAATAACAGAGCTCAGAAGAAAGCAAGCAGAGGAGCCTGCCAGAGGCCCGGCCGCATGCCCTAGCCACAGAAAATTACCCACAGTAAAGAGGGCGGGAAATCACTCTCATATGAGTTTTTAAGAGTGTTCATGACAGACAAGAAGAAATGTAGCCAGTGAAAGCAGTAATACAACTAAGAAAAATAAAGGCAGAGGATATGCCAAGCTATCTCAGTCTCTCAGTCTGGAAGGGGACTGGGGTCCCCAAGCTAGACACAGGAAGGGATCTTATGCCTGATTAGCATTTCTCAAAACTCCAAGGTGTTTGCAGAAGAAGTTGGAGGAAGGATCCAGTTAAGAGCAGAAGTCTGGGAAGAATAAAGCCACGGTGAGAAGACAGTCCTCAAACGCACCATGGCTGACCACAGCAGCATCTTTGCCAGAGCCACATGGTATCTCTTCCCCTTTTGTGAATAGGCCAAATCAGAAAAAAGGATCACAGAACACATTTAAAATTTTTGCTTTTCTTAACTACAGCTGCACAAAGAAACCAAGACAGTCTTTTTGCCTCTGTTTGACACACTTCTCTTCACACTTTGGCCAAAGGACTGTTCTTTTTGGCTGGGTTCCCTCCACTATTGTCATTCAGTGGTAACAACGCCTCTCTCTCTCAGACAGAGAACAGATCGCATCTACTGCAAGGCTGTCAACCCAACGTCTCCCGCTGTTCCTCCTAGTTAAGAGGCATGTAAGCATGGAACAAGCCATGGAACATGCTTATTTTTTTAAATGTCTAAGATCACCATTTTCACACCTCTTCAGCAAATAAATCTTTGGAAGGTGTTTTCAAAGAGTTGTTTCCTTTGTTTTGGTAGGAGATGAAGGGAGGTAAAAGAGAAGAATTAAATGCTCATATTTAAGAATAAGGAAACAAACCCAGGCACAAGTGTATACTGGCTCTAGTTCTCTTTTTGCGCTAGTAGCAAACTCTTACTCCTGGTAGCACCACGTGGGCTGAGCAGCAAGGCTCCCTCATGCTACGCTGTCACAAAAACGGAGGTCTTCCTTGTTCCCTGCCAGTGTCAGGGCACAACACATGCTGTCACCCAAAATACATGCAGCCTGCCAACCTCTGAAAGAATCACAAACAGAAAAATTAGGCACTAAATCATGAACATTTCATCCTGTGCTCACTATAGGAAAACTCTTCTGATACATTAGTACTAATTTTGAATTGCTTTTCACCTGCAGGAGCTACAGAATACCAAACTAAAGACATTTACTTTCATGAATATCTTCTCCAAAGTGTCTGAGGACCTGGGAGAGAAAGGCAATGGACTCTGCCAGGCACTGGGCCATTCCCCCCACCCTTGAAAGAATCAAGGCTGGTTTCTTAGACAAAGATTTTCTTTTTCTTTTTTTGTAGATGGTCTTGCAATCTTTCAAGAATCCTTCCTCCAGAGTCAATCTAGAATTTGTTTTCCTGGAGGACTTTGTAAAAGGAATTAACTACTTCAATGCCAATTGTTTCCCTCTATTCAGAAAAATGTACCAGGGTGTACTGTTTATTGAGGTGTCTGCAATAAGAATAACTGGGGATGGGGGTAGAAAATGGAAGGCCCATTGAGCCAATCCAACCCTATTCCATAGCACTGCTGGGACTTACAGACCCCCTTTTGTAATTTCTCCCAAAGCAACCAAATACACACATCAAGTACAACCTGAACTCAAATTTCAGGGATGAACAGGTAAGACTGACTGAGATGAATAAAACCCGAATGTACAGGCACTTTCATGACAAAAGAATGAGCCCCTGAGTCTACTTGCAGAGAGATTTAACCATAGACAGCCATAGGATCCAGAACAGAATCCTCTGCTTCTCCCTTTTGTAGTTCCACAAGGTTCTCTGACCTTCCTAGACTGCATTGAGGACTCACACCACTGCAGTTTTCTTGACCTTCACTTCCTCTTTCCTTGAGCATTAGTATCAGGGCTACCATAACTAAGTACTACAAAATGAATGGCTTGAAAAACACAATTATTCTCTCTGCTTTTGAAATTAGAAGTCTGAATGCAGTGCCATGTTCCCTCTGAGATACAAAGGAGAGAGATGAAGGGGAGGGATGAAGCGGGGACTGGTCCGAGCCCCACACCAATGCCTTCCATACAGCTGCAGCTAACTTCAATCCATGACAGTCTTCCTCTTTGCAGGCATCTCTCTTTCAAAGGGATACCAGACAATGGATCCCAACCCATTCCAGCACGACCTCATCTTAACTAATTTGCAATTACCCCATTTGCAAACAAACCATACAATAAAGTAGTAAGGGTTAGGAATTTGACAAAATTTGGGGGGGGGAGACAATCGATATAACCCATAGAAGGCACACAATTATCATCATCATACACAAGGACATACAGTATGAACTTTCTCACTCTGTTTCTGTTCTTCAATACCACCTGTTTTGTTTGAAAAATGTGTTTTGTTCCCAAAGCCACTGCCAACACACCTTCTAACTAGGTTTTTCCCAGTTTTACCTCTCTGCCAGCCGCACTAGGCTTTGTGGATATTGATACTATCCTAGTCTTCTTGACCTCCTGTCATGTCTATTTCTTGAATCTACAGTAAACAGTGCGAAGCCACAACTCATGTTCTTAATCTACAGAGCATCAAAAAAGAGAAATGTTCACAATGTCAAGGGGGCTCATCTCATCTCATCTCAAGTGATACGCCATCTGATCAGGATGGTATCAAACTTTTACTTTCTTTGGGAGTGTTAGGATCATAAAGGTGGATAGTTGTGGAGGTTTGTGCTGAAAAGATTTCTATGCCCCAGGTGAGAATTTTACCAAGGGAAGGTGGGAGGCAAAGGGTAAGTTTGGGTCCAGGTCCTTAGTGATGGGGCTCCCAGCAGAGGGAGGATGTGACCAGGAGTGTTGTTGGATTTACAGATGTCAGATGCCCTTGTTGGGAGCTGCAGAGGTGACTGCTTTCCCTAGACACAAGGTGCCAGTGTGAATGCTGGTGGTTCTATGTCTGGCAGCCCTTCTCTGCATCCTGACCTGGCCTGGAGAGCAGCACATGTGGGCAGGCTGCTTCTGAAGCAGGACAGTAGGGCTAGTGGAGCCAAGCAGAGGAGCCACTACTACTGCCACTTCTGGAAGACACTTCTGACACAGTGGCTTGCTTCTGAAGGCACATTTCATGCAAGAAATTGGCATCCAAATTGTTCTATGGGGAGATAATGCTGGCAGAAGTACAGTACTTATAGGATGAGACCTGACTCAGAACTGCAGCTGGCCACTCCCTGACTGACCTTTGGAAGTCTCTTGTACCCTCCAATCCCATCTCTCTACTTGTCACCCCAGATGACACAGAGATACAAAGTGATGTATGTGAAAGCATTTAACATTGAATTATGATACCAAGTTACAAATGATTTGTAAATTTTCTTGCATCAGGTAGAAATTTGCAGATAAAGAACCCAGTGAACACATAGGAAGGTCATGGTAATGGAAAAATTAAGAAGACATGAGATAGAAAGGTTTCTAGTTAAAGCTTTGAAATAACACATGGTAATGGTGGAGATATGGTAAAATAAAGAGGAGGAGTTGAGAAAGATACCAGGATTCTGAATTTGAATGAATGTAGGAGTAAGAGTAAAATGAACGGAATGAGGAATAGAGGGAAAGGCTGGCCCTTGTTTTGGACTTGCTAACGTCTGGAAGCTACTGTGACTTGATAGAAAAGGGAAGAGGAAAGTCTATCTATGAACCTGGAGGGAAACTGAGGCTGTGACTGTGAACCACCTACCAGTGGCAGTGCTAGAGATTTCAGAGGCAGATACTATCATCAAAGTGGAAGCGTAGCATTACAAGAGGCTAGGAAAGACCCACGGGGCAGCTGATGTGACTGTAATTCCCCTGGTGATAGGTGTTGCCAACACATCTATAATCCCCTTACCTGCCTGCGCCATGGCCAGCTGACTTACTATACTTAGTACCGCACAGCAATCATTCATATTCCTGAATACATGTAACTCTGGGAGCACAGGAACTGTACTAATCTTACACACCACAGCATCCTGAGGATAAACACAATGCTTATTAGCCACACTGAACATTTGCAAATATTCTTTGGAATGAATACGTGAGGGTTGTGAAACTAAAGTGGTCATTGTGAAGGAAAATCAAAGTGGCTGATAAAACTTCCTTGGGCTTTCATTATACTATCCACTGTATTCTAGAGGGTCTCTGGTTAACACAAATGAGCTTCCATACATCTTTAGCTTCTTAAATTGCTGAATTCTCAGAAACATTAAAAATTATTAAAATTTGGCTTCCTCTAAAGATATCCACTTACCTCATAGGCCTGTTCAGCTCCATCTCCCTTCCTCCTCTACTCCACTTTCCTTCCATCTACTCTAGAGCATCACAGGCCTGACATCTGAATCCATCATCCCATCTTCCCTCTGAAGTCCTCACTGTCAGCCACATCTCATTCCCATTTTCTTTGCAGATATTGAGTACACTCTTTCATCTTCTCCTCTTGAAGACCAAGAAGTTTGAGAATGTTTGAATCCATATAAAGACTGAAGACCAGAGAAAACACCTGCCTAAAACCCTATGAGAAAAATCAGGCTACTTGCTTTCTCCAGTTGCCCTTCATTCAACTTATGCTTCACAAGGTCAAGATTTTCTATACTTTCCAAACAGATTTTTATGTTTATATATTTTCCCATAACCACCTTCTGTGGCCTCACAGAGTGATGCCATGTGGAGCTCCTTGACCACTGTCCTGCATTATCCCTTCTAACATTGTATCTTCTAATACCATATTCAATACATAAAGGCAGAAAGACTTGAAGAGGCTTGGAAGCTAGGCTATGAGGTTCACTTTTTAAGACTTCAGAAAAACAGGAAATCATTATGTATCTAAACCACTGTTGCGATTGATGGAAAATACCTGTTACATGTTATGTATAAGGTGTTTGATATTCAGACAGATGTTAAGCTCAACTGTCTGTTATAGGGCAATAGTATCCTTAAGCTTCTCTTCTGGAGGGTTAACAACTTAAGTCTGCAGACCAAAAAAGTAGAGAAAAAGAAAGGCTACAAGGACAGTCAACATTGTGGCCTTAGTCCTTCAAGGTCAGTGAGGATTCAGGACATAAGAGAACCTGTACTGTACCATCCTGTAACACAGTGGTGTCCCAAATTTTCTGATTAAGGAGATTATGGGGGCACAGAGGAAAGTGATTGATGATGTAGAGTGTGCCTAAGGAGAGTCACATGGAGAGAAAACATACTCTCAGGCTTTCACAGAGAGCAAATTGGTCAAGCAATGGCCATGACTGATCCAGATGGCTGACCCTGACAAAAAAATCTGGTGAGACTCTCACCCTGATTAACTGTATATGCTGGTGCCCAAGAGCCAGGCGGCTGCACTGAGGATGGTGATGTGTAATAGAGGGGTCATGCTTGGTGTGCTTGCCATCCTGGTCTTCTAAATATATACTTCTTGTCATGATATACTGCTTATTGCCATAATATTTCTCAAGTAAAGGCTTTTTTTAAAAAAAAAGGATAATAAATTGAAAAAAAAATGACACAAGAATAAGAAAAAAAATGTCACAGGTCTGTCCTGTTACAATTCTGTATATGGTTAGATTTCTAAATTTCTTTGTAAAAATATGTTAATGCGTATTTTACTTTTACAGAATTATTTTTCCTTCATATTCTGTAAGGACTTGAAGTTCAACATATCAATATTTGATGGGAAATACCTGTTCCATGATATGCCAAAGATGTTTGATATTTAGATAGACAGGGTAAACCGTACTGCATATATTGCAGGTTAATAATAAGCTTCTCTTCTGGAGGGTTAACAACCTAATCCAGCAGATCAAAATTAGAGAAAAGGAAGGGCTGCAAGGTCAGCCAACATTTTGTCCCTAGCCTTTCAAGGTCAGTGAGGACTCGGGACATAGGAGAACCTGTACTGTAACAACATGTAACTCAGTTGTACTCCAAATTTTCTGATCAAGAAGATTATGGAGCCACAGAGGAATGTGATTGATGATGTATAGTGTGCCTGGGGAGAGTCACATGGAGAGAAAAAACATTTTCTCAGGCTTTCACAGAGAGCAAATTAGTCAAGCAATGGCTGTAACTCGTCCTAATGGCTGACACTGACAAAGGATCTACAAAGTGTGGTACAGGGCTACAGGATAAATCCTGAGAGTACCTGACTGACCTTATCAAATACAAAAGTTACATTTCTTGTTATATAGTCTTGCTTTATCTTGGTCTTAACCATCCAGCAGAAAAGTACAAAAATGAGGTATATAAAGTAAAGCTATATTAATACGATGAGGCTGTAAAAGGCTCAAGTCAATAACTTCAGAGGACAACCCACTAATATTATAGACTGCTAAACAGTGGTGGATTGTTTAGCTGAATTCAAACACCTATAGTATTTAGATGCCAATAGAATATCCACCTCTGACAGGACAAAAAAAAAGGATACAAAGGAAAGATCATTTTGTATTTATATATACAAAATAGGATAAATATACAGCTACTTTTGCTTAATTCAATGAGAATAAAGAGGTGTACTAATAGTGTTTGGACAGGAAATCCTGTCTGCTTCTTGTACTATGGATAACCACTAAGAAGATAACAATGTACAATGCATTGATTATTGAAACTGTCCTATTAATCAGCTTTGAAACTGTCTCATTCATATTTATTTCTCAATTTAAAAAAAAAATAGGGCTGGGGAGATGGCTCAGTGGAATAAGTGCTTCCCTGGCAAGTGCAAGGGCCTGAGTTCAATCCCCAGTTCTGGGGGGTAAAAAAATAAAAATAAAAATAAACAAAAAAAAGTCATTTCTTATGATGACCCCCCCCAAAAAAAAAATTTCTACAAACTGTTGTACAGGGTTTCAGGCTAAATCCTGAGGGGATTTGACCAACCTTGTCAGATACAAGACTTACATTTTTTGTTACATAGGTCTTGCTTTATCTTGGTCTTAACTATCCAGCAGAAAACTATAAAAGTGAAGTATAAAAAGTGAAGCCATATTAATATGTTGTGCTGTAAAAGGCTCAAGTCAACAACTTCTGACATTGCCAGTCATGAGGACAACCCACTACTATTATGGACTACTGTACTATATTGGATTACTTTGCTGAATTCACTCACCTACAGTATTTGAATGGCAATGGAATACCCATCTCTGACAAAAATAAACAAAATGTGGGGATATAAATGGAAGACCATTTTGTAGTGAAAAAAATATATCTATCTGTATATAAAAATAGGATAGATATATAGCTATTTTCTCTTAGTTCAATGAGAAGAAAGATTTGTACTAATAGTGTTGAGACAAGATATCGTACCTGCATCTTGTACTGTGAATCACTACTATGAAGACAACAATATGTAATGTATTAATTATTGTAACTATCCTACTAACTTGTTTTTGAAACTGCCTCGATGCTATTTCTTTCTCAACAAAATTAATATAAAAAAGTGTTGTCCAAATTTCTGTGATACTAGAAATGTTCTGCACTGTCCATATGTGGATTTTGAACACCTGAAACATGACCAGCGATGCTAACATTTTAATTTATCTTCAATTAAACGAAAAAGGCTACATGTGGAGATCACAGCAGGCAGCAGAGATCTAGACTGGTCGAGGCCTCAATGGAAGAGTTTTACAAGGCT
The DNA here is from genome assembly GCF_000260255.1 of Octodon degus. Taxonomy (NCBI): domain Eukaryota; kingdom Metazoa; phylum Chordata; class Mammalia; order Rodentia; family Octodontidae; genus Octodon; species Octodon degus. The sequence continues at coordinate 2,298,078 of NW_004524614.1, read as the reverse complement.
AAGTCTGACTCAGAAGAATAGCAGAGAGCGTGGTATGGTGCAGCAGATGAAGCCAGGCAGGAGTCCCTAGCACTGATGAGCGTCAGAGATATCCTGTTCTCTGGAAAGGAGAAGAAAAAATGACTCTTCCTAATACCAAGGTCCTAGAATCTGAAAAACAAAAGAAGGAACAAGAGATTTTCTAATCCCCATCAAGCCTTTTGATTGCTTTTTGATTTAAGAGTCTCAATTTGACAAATTAAGAGTTTCCTACTGAAAAGGTCTGCCCAGCAGAGTTTCTGATCCCTGATAGCATGTGATTACTCTCATCATTTGAAACACAAAGTAAGCTTCCAGAAAGAATGTACAAAATTCAAAATAAATAATGTGCTGCCTTTTCCTTTCTGCTTTAGCAAAACTCAAACTTTTTACTTTTACACACATAAGATTAGATCTCATACTTTTGTACAAAGCCCTGACATGACTTGGTTACTCTATTATCACCCTTCTCTTCTAAAAGGGTTTTCACCTTCTGATCAACCCCAGTGGAGGAAGAGCTACTAAGTACTGCAAACAAACATATCTAAGCTAAACAGGGCAAAAGCCAATCTACTATATCCTTCCTCGAATACCTATGAATATTAAGAAGATTTCTAGCTAACAACATACTCCTTAATTTGAAATTCCAGTTCTTTGATAAGCCACCAATCCAATCATTTGCTTGTAACTACTATCTACCTGTTAGAATAGTTATTGTTCAAGGCAGTAGAGCTTCTGTATCAATAATAAAACAAATAAAGTCATATATATATATGACTTTATATAAATATGAAAATATATATGAC
>NW_004524614.1:2295248-2296763 GCF_000260255.1 Octodon degus | reverse complement strand
ATCCAGCTGGGGATATAGCTTAGTGGCACAGTGCTTGCCTGACAAGTACAGGGTTCTGAGTTTGCTTCTTGGTACCACAAAAAAAAAAAAAAAAAAAAAAAAAATCTCCTAAGCCCAACAAAGTGAGTCTTATACATCTCAGATGCACTTCCAGGCACGTTGGGTTCTAATTGAGTAACGTAGTACTGTACACTAATGCATTGTACAATATGTGCACAATAACACAACTATGATGATGTCTGGCAGACACCTGAGCTACTTCCACAATTGGTTTGCATCTACAAACATGCATAGTACAAGGTCTGTTTGTATCTCTGAAAGTTCACAACTAGAATGTTCATAAATCATGGGCCCACTGTATAAAAGACTTTAGCACTTCATTATCTAAGGGACTTGTGGAAACGAAACCCCCACAGATACTGAGGGATGACTATGTAATTTATTTATGTATAATTATATTAATTTGGTTTATATAAATACATTCATCAAAACAAAACTAAAGTCCGTGTCAAAATGTGTTTACATGTTATTCTTCTTCCAGAGTAATTTTCTATTTTGAGAATAATTTTATTGCCTATCAAAAGAGAAAAGGTATTGATGAGAAAATGTACTGTAACATTTCCCAAAATATTAAAGTGAAAAGCTACTTGATAAAATTTACAACTTCTACTGGGTGTGGTGGCATGCACCTATAATCCCAGTACTTGGAAGACTGAAAACAGGAGGATCACTACGAGTCAAATCTGTGTAGTGAGACCCTGTAGTCCCTGTACTAAAATATAAGAAACATAAAAATAAATAAAAATTTACAACTTCTACATATTCAAAAGTGTCTGAAAACAACTAGAGGTATTTTTTCAAGAGACAACTTTCCTTCTGGCCTGATTATATTTCGTCACTCTTCTATGGAGGAGGCTTGATTTAACAACAGACACATGCAAGCACAGGATGCTCTCTAGAAAGGAAGAATGCTAGATGTTTCTCAGCACTCACATATTGACAACGGCTGAACAGTGGCCCCACGGAAATTCAACATGGCTCCCACTCAGCCACCTAGCATTAAAAGTCACATGCAAATCCTAAAAGCAAAGCCCACACACTAGACATGGCATTGTTGCCATTCCAGAAATTCTGTCCTGTAGGGCCTCAAGGCTCCACCCCATCTACAACATATGTTCACCTTTACAAAATCACACACCTGACTGTACACTCAGGCAAACAATTAAAATTTAGGCACAAAGGGAAGGAGTAAAAGCAAGATGCTCACATGAAAATGGAGAAGAAAGAATAAAAGATAATGGGGGCTAAGACTAGTTCATATTCATTTGGCTGCTGCACTTTGCTCTCATACTATTCAGAAACATGGCTGATGTTTCAAAAACTCACCACTGAGACCCAGTCCTAGCCCAGGTCCAGTGAGTGTGCGGAGAGTTTCCTGCTACCCTGCGCCGGCGGGACCAGTCCCAGCCCAGGCGCAGCGTGGGCCGGACCCTCTCCCACCCCCTTGGGCCGCCC
>NW_004524614.1:2266445-2286307 GCF_000260255.1 Octodon degus | reverse complement strand
AAAAAAAAACTCACCACTTAAAATATCTTTTGGAGGCAAGTGAAAAAAATTGGATATGGCTTACTCCTACTAGCAACTTCTCACGCATTTCACTACCATCTCTGATTCTACTATATTTATTGTTATTGCCAGATTATAAGTTTGAAAAATTATTCAATTTCATTCTCTTGATGGCAAATAAATGAGAGAAAATGTACCACTGATAGCTCAGAAGTGGAGAAAACACCCCTCAAAATACTCTTTGGTTTGAGGTTTTCATTTCATTTACTTTTGGGAGACTGATAAGAATTTTATACTCTTCATAGAAAGGAAGAATTACAAATTTCAGTCTACCACAGGGATTGTAAAATCAATAAGCACACTACATAATCAGAAAAGCAAAGAAGGGGCAGTTCCTCCCAGTGAACCATCCTACCTTCTCATACTTTAAAGGATGGGGTAGACAGCCACCAGGCATGCTGAAGGATGGATGGCCTCAACCAGTTCCAGACCTCCGTGACACAGTCTATCAGCCTGAAACTGACTGGGATGGGAACAACATTTATTGAAGGATACATAATTTATAAAAAGATCTAATTTGTGCCCTTACTCTCACACATGGTCAAAGACAAGAAGTCAGCAGCTAAGGAAACGCCAGGAGTCTTCATAGAACACTCTTAGATCCTTGGGGGCACACATCTGGAGCCCTAACAGGAGTTCTGGAAAGGTGCCACAGCCAGGATTAATGTTCGAGCTAACCCCAAATGGGGCGATCATCCGGCTGTTTCTCTGGACCAAAAAATGAAAGGTCCTTGCATGGCTGGATTTTAACTTACGACACCAACACCATGAAAATTCCTAGACCATTTCTAAGTCTCATGCTTATGGCATCATGTAGCCTGAGGGAGGCAAAATCAAACACAATTCTGTAACCACAATCATGTATCTCCTCTGCTGAGCCATGAGAAAATGAAAAAAAATAAAAGCTTGTTAAAAACATGTTTAATGCTGACAAAACAGCATGCAGACTACTTAAATTTCACCAAATATTTTTCACTTATTTTCCCTAATTTTTTTTCTACCATGTGAGGAAAAACCCTACCTATCTAGCACCAAGTATAACTAAGACCCATGCAAAAAAAAAAAAAAAAAACATAAATGTATCTTCTGCTTTTCTGGATTCTTTGTATAAGTCAGTTAAATGGCTTCCCTACTTTCCTCCCTCTTGCCCCACCTTCCTTCCTTCCTTCCTTCCTTCCTTCCTTCCTTCCTTCCTTCCTTCCTTCCTCTCTCCAATCTCTGCTAATGTGAAGCATCTTTTATCAGCCTAAAACATTTCACTATTCACCAAAAGCATTTCACTATTCACCAGTAGAGAGGTATGTGGAATACTTCAGTCATATCTGTAGCTAAGGTAAGAAATTAGAGTAACAAACCAGTGCACACAGGGAGCAATAAGTGCCAATTTGTAAAATATTATGAAATTAAGGTAAATTAGTAGGATTTCATGATTTGTTAAAACTTTTTTATTTCTATTCCTATAATTACACAAGTATTGTGCATGATAGGATTGGAGTAATGAGACTCAATTTCCTGTGTGGTATATATAAATCAGTCATAGCTTTATAGCTACAGCATGGTAATCTTGTAACCTATTCAGGATCTTTATGAAGTTAAGAATTATAAACCAGTTTCACTTAAGTTGATAGAAGATCATCAGAATTCTCTGATAATACAGGAATCTGAAAACATAGGAACAGCAGCTAGGAAAGAAAGCACTGCGCCTCTCTCCATACTGGTGGAAGGAGATGAGGACCAAGTAGCAGGTCACCCCTAACTTGGGAATCCCATAATTTTTTATAATATAATGCATATTTGTATTTTCATTTTGAAGAAGCAAGCTGCAGAGACTACTTCCAGGGAATACTGACCATAAAAAATGCCAGCTGCACAAAGATGCTTGCCTCTAGCCTGTTCCTTGCCTCTTTTCCAATGACTTATATTACTCAACTCTCCCAAACGACTCAAGCCTGCCCATGCACATTCTGTAATTGCTGCCTTCTTCCTCTGTAAGCCAGTCTCTTCCGGTCTTAAATAAGCATGTTTGCAGTCCTGAAATGCTTTAATAGCTATCATATGCAAAGGAAATCAGGTGGCATGTATCAGTGCAAACAGGCAGAACTGAGACTCAGTGTACAGACTTTGACCTTGTCCAAAGGTTAAATTCATCTTTACTCTGAGGGGAGTACAGCCAGTGCCTGGCAAGCAGAGGAGGCAGCACATGCAATGCTGCTGCTGAAATGAATTTAGAGAAGAAAGAAAACAAATGGCCACTTCAAATAGAAGTCTGGAAGTAAGGGGAAGTGTTCTGGGTGCTTTATAAAATAAGGCACACTCATGTAAAATCAATTCCTTAAACTCTGGAAAATGAACTCCCCTAACCAAAAGTGTTAGAGAAAGCTATCTTCCTGACTTTAATTCCCACCCAAGAAAGAAAGGGAGAGATTCTGTCCCCATAACAATACAGTGAGGTAATGTCATGAGAAGCAGCCTGTACTTTGGAGAAGAGTTGGTGCTGTCATAGGTTATGAAACACTAAGACCTATGATTCCTTCTCTGTGACATCTTACAAGAGAAGCCAAAATGAAATCAGAGTACCTCTAAAGCATCCTGCATTGCCCCTCTAAGAAAAAACTGTAATTTTCAAGTAAGACAGAAGCACACAGAGACCAGCAAAAAGGGACATGACAGAAAGATAGACACTGTCTCCAAGTTGGTTCCATCCAAGATAGATCTGAGGCAACAGCACCCCTCACCAGGCAGGATGCATGTCTTCTCCTCTGTGCCTTTCCACAAACACAGGTGTAGCTGAGGCAGGGCACATAATTAAACTATCAACAAGAAATAACATACACAATCTGCCCAGTGACAAAACTGCTGATTCCACATATGGGCTAAGCTACAATTGATGGCCAAGTGTGAACTGGACAACAATCAAGCTGTCACGCAAGGCAAAACCTCTACAATGAATAATGTATACAAGTGTACACTACACACAATGGTAAATGGCTGGACTATAAGAAAATCTGCCAGTTTTTTATTAAGGCATTCAAAATATCCCCTAAAAAGGGGGTGCTCTTACCTTGTTTTTCTCCCAGGAAGGGTTTTTCTAGCATCATAGTTTCTATATAAGATGCCCACCCCAAAAGCTTCATGCACTCATATAGCCGGTGGGGCTTTTCAGAGATGACTGCATCATGGAAAAGAGAGATACTCATTGGTTTCATGGTGGGTGTGGATGATGGATTTACTGAAGTAGGCTTTCACCTCTGGTTGTGGGTGACACCAACCAATAGGCTTGTAGCCTGGAGAGAATAAAAAGGGAAAGCTGTGCTACCTCCACCTGCTTAGCTATGAAGTTTATCCTTTGTGATACTCCCTGCCGTGTGCCACCCTGCTTTAGATTCAGCTAACTATGGATTGAAACCTCTACAAACTGTAAGCTAAAACAAAATTTTCCTTTTTTAAGTTGTGATTATCAAATATTTTGTCCCAGGAATGAGAAAGTAATGAAGATACCGAAACATCTCAACAAATTCAGTCTTAAAAAAATTATTCAGGTTTAAAATCATATCTGTATTAGCTGTATTGGTGCGCCAACCTAAACTAGTAAGCCACTCTTCTGAAAAAATAGCAAACCACCTTTACTTTCTATAGTATTTAATCTCAAGTATTCATTTACTTGGCAAATATTAGTAAACATTTAAGACAGCGTGGCATTGTGTCAAGAAATCAAAACATGCAGAAATGAATCCATGTACAACGTCCTTATGTATCTTAAAGCATAAGTGATAGAATATGCACGAAAACAACTACAATTCATGGTGCTAAAGTTTTAAGATCTGTGACAGTAGTAACATGAAGTAATAAGGACTTTTTAAAAGTTTTATTTTAGTTGTAAATATTATGGGTTACAGTGTGATTTTTGACAGATGTGTACACTTTGTAATGATAAAATCAGGGTAATGTCCTTCCCAATCTCAAACAACTAGTAGAGTTGACATCCACATTAGGGTTTTTTTGTTTTTGTTTTTGTTTGTTTGGGTTTTGTTTTGTTTTGTTTTGTTTTTGCGGTACTGGGGATTGAACTCAGGACCCTGCACTTGCCAGTCAAGTGCTTATTCTACTGAGCTATCTCCCCGGCCCCCATGTTAGGTTTTGAAAATATAAACCTAAGATGAAAAGAAGGTGAGGAAGAGGACATTGGAATAAAAGAAGCTACAGGGTGTGGACTTCTGGTTCTACACCAGAAACAACGGGTACCTTAATTTAGTGGAAGAAGAAAAGAATATAACAGGAACTGGTGAAAAATGAGAAGGCTAAGGCACACCAGCTAGATAAGAGAACCTCAGGAAGGTGAATTCCAAAGTGAGGCTTCTCTTTAAATTGTTATAACTGGCCAAATTAAAGTTCTTTAAAAGTGACCAAATCAGGGGGCCGGGGAGATGGCTCAGTAGAATAAGCACTTCCCTGGCAAGCGCAAGGGTCTGAGTTCAATCCCCGGTTCTGCAAAAAATAATTAAATTAAAGTGACCAAATCAAGCATTACTTTAAAAACAATGCAGGAAGTGGTGGTTGCATTGTGCTGTAAATGTGCTAATTACTACTGAATTGTTCACCCTAAGTGGTAAACTTTTTGTTGTATAAATTTCAAGTTAATAACAAAAAGCTGGAAAAGCAATAATTGCTTCTAATTTTGTTTTGATTCTACTCGTGGTAGAAGGAAAAATAATTGTTATAAGAACAGAATGAATAAAATGGGTCCATCTAACCTTGCCTCCACCCAGAAAACCTTAATCAACTGCAATTCATTCTGGAACTTACACTCTTGACCACCTCTCCTTTAAAGCAGGGTTAAATGCATGATTATTTGGTATATAGCCCCTTAATGTTCTCTAAAGACTCAATATATATGTGTGTATATATATGGGTGATACTCAAAACAGTCACTTTTAACCTCCTCAAATTAAGTAACTGTTATAATAATTAGCTTCTATGTTAATACTGTGAAATATATACTTGGTCTCCATCTTGTTTCTTGGTACACAACTCCTAAAATTCTGGGGCCTTCTATAGCTGGCACTCCCTAGGTAGTTTCAAAAGAGGTGCTGGTCATCAAAAGACCTAGGGGGATTAGGAAGTAGGACTTTATGGTCTTGCTCATCCTCCAAACTCCTGGGAAGTGGAGAGGGCCTGAAGGTTAAGTTGATCATGAATAGCCAATGACCTAATTATACAATCAAGCATGTCTGTGTAATAAAACTTTCATAACAGGATTCTAAAGGTGATTCCCTCCTAGTAGCCATGAAATCTCCACACCTTTCCCTTATGCTTTTCCCTCCTAGATCTCTTCCATCTGGCTAGTTATCTGTATCTTAAACAGTGAATGTGTTTCACTAAGTTTTGTGAGCAAATCCATTGAAACCTAAAAAGAAGAACATGGAAACTAATTTAGCATAACAGCCAGAAGCAATATGTTATAATCTAAGAATTAGTATTGGTATCTGAGGTAGGGCATCTTGAGGGACTGAACACAACCAGTGGGATATAACCCTACCTCTGATGCACAGAATCAGAAATAAATTAAGTAAGAGGATAGCCAGTTGATATTATTGAAGAAATTATTTTTCCTGGTGGGAAGAAAGCCTTTACATTGTTGTTGTTGGGAAGAAAACCTTTACATGGTTGTTGTTGATGTTGTTGTTGTTACAGGGTCTTGCTAAGCAGTGTAGATGCCTAGTGATCCTCCTGTCTCAGCCTCCCCGGCACTGGGATAACAGGCATGCACCATGACACCTGGGATTCCTAGGCCAGCACAGCACATGGTATAGGGGATCAAATTCGGGGCCTTGCACTTGCCAGGCAGGTGCTTAGACGACCAAGCTATCTCCTCAAACTCCCTTAGACCTTTTTGGTGAGCAAAGGTAAAGTATTTGGCTCTCTTGCCCTTTGGGGCCACCATGAAAGATTTGTCTCTGCTATGTGCCACTCTGCCTTGTAGCCAGCTGAGTACAGACTGAAATCTCCAATAACTATGGGTGAATCAAATAATGACATAGACCAAATGTTCAGCACTTTGCTGGGAGAGATGGATCTTCTAACCCAGAGTTTGGGAGTAGACACTCTTCCTCCTCCTGACTGTAAGCTTCCCAGGGCTGAATTTAACTACAGTGTGAATTTTACAAATTTAAATGAGTTCTAAAATGCACTGGAAGACCAAAATTTAGATGTCTTCATGGCTGATCTGATAGCAGACATAAGTGAAGCCAAGCAGCAGCCAATCCAGACACAGAAAGAGTTTTCTCAAAATCAAAATTTTTAAGCATCTCTGGAGGTCTCAAATTGCAGGGGCACTGCCTCTGTGGGTTATGGAGCAGATGTCCCTACAGTTAGCATCAGCCAACATGAAGATGAGTTACCACCTCAACTGGCTGATCCCATGTTGCACCTTCTGCCACCTCCCTCACCTCCCAAGCCCCTCTCTAAGGAGGAAGAAGAGGCCCAAGCCAAGGCTGATAAGATTAAGCTAGCACTGAAGAAACTGAAGGAGGCCAAGTTTAAGAAGCTTGTGGTAAAGGTGCACATGAATGCTAACAGTTCCAAGTCACTGATGGTGGATGAACAACAGTTGGCCCAAGATGTTCTGGACATTCTCTTTGAAAAAAACTCATTGTGACTGCAATGTGGACGGTGCCTTTATGAAATATGCCCAGAACTACAGATTGAAAGGTTTTTTTGAAGATCATGAAAATGTTGGGAGTTCTTATCAGATTGGACAAGAGACACTAAAAATAAAGTATTCTTTTTGGAGAAAGAGGAAAAATAAGCTGTATTTAAAAACCCAAGAATTTTTATTTAGACAATAAAGAAATGAAAGAAAGCAAGAAAATCACTGAGAAAATGAATGCTATGATGAAGGAATCCTTACTTGAGGAAAGTTTCTGTGGACTATCTGTCATTGTACCAGAACTTGAAAGTGCTCTTTATCTGAAAGAAGATGGAAAGAATCCTGGAAAAGGCACTATTTTCTTTCACATGTTTTTGGAATTTATTATGTACACAAAGGAAAGACAAAGACATCCCAAGATTTGTCTTACTTTATACAGTTTGAAAACATCAATGTTTACTATGGGATTCAGTACAAAATGAAATACAAAGTGCCTACTGACTACTGCTTAGTTTTAATGTACCCCCAAATTCAGAAGGGGTCACAGTACATCAAGTACCTTTGCTGTGAGGATGCCACAACTCTCAACCAGTGGGTCATAGGAATAAGGATCGTCAAGTATGGAAAGACCCACTATGATAACTATCAGCATACTGTGGAAAGAGCTGGACTTGCCTCTCTGTAGACAAATCTGGGTACCACCCGGTCAACTTCCACAGGACTGAAGACTAGCAGCACCCAGTTCAATGATCAGATTCCCCAGGCTGCACCTCAAGTCAGCACTGTTCTCCAAGAGGCCCAGAAACAGGCTTAGCCCTTAGGATAGTTACTTATTTTTTCTGGGAAAATTAGGGAAACCAGTTACTTACTCAGAAACCCTGTCTAAAGTGGTCAGTGGGGCCCAAAACCGACTAGAAGGCTGCTAAAAGGGTTATGCAATATAATGTGCATTTTATGTTTTATACTCCCTATTAATGTCCATGTAGGACATTATCCTCATGGTGATGAAGAAAACAATCCATTTTAGAATAATTGTCAAGGGCAGAGGAGATAGTTCAGCAGTCTAAGTGCATGCCTGGCAAGTGCAAGAAACAGGGTTCAATTCACATTATCACACTTCATCCTGCCCCAGATCCCTGTCCACTGAAACCCAGCATGGTAGGGCATGCCTGTAATCCCAGTGCTGGAGAGGCTGAGATGGGTAGTGAAACCCTGTACCAAATAAATAAATAAATAAATAAATAAATGATTAAAATAATTGCCAAGCACTGGAGAGATAGCCAGTAGCAGAGTGTAAAGCCATAAGTTTCCTCACCAGTACCATTAAAATGAAATAAGATCCAAATTGGTATTAGTCTCTTTTTTTCATAATATTAATGATTCATTTAAATCATTCTAAAAATCATAGCCAATAATTGTACTTTAGTCATTAACCTTGACCTCTTCATAATGTCTCATGATTACATAAATTCCATTGACTATTTCTATCTTGAATAATTGACAATGGCATGCCACCTAGCTATCAGTCAGTAGGCTTAGAATCAGTAATTTTCACCTTGACTCCTTCACTTCTTCAATCTGTCAGTGGTAAAAACAATTACAATTTGGTATTTGTTTAATGTTTTATAATCTTTGAGAACTACTGTAGCCTTTTCAAACTGAGTTTCTGTAATGTTCTTGTTAACATCTCAAGCCTTACAATTTTGTGATATAGTGCATTTTTAGCAATATTATTTTAATTATTTCTGTAACATCAACTGGAAAAAAAACACATTTAGAAAGGTCAAAAGATGAAAAGGGTGTAATTACCACAGACTTAGTGGAAATTCAGAAGATTATCAATGGTGACTTTGTGAATCTTTACTCTCACAGAATAGAAGACACAGAAGAAATGGATAGATGCCTAGAAAGGTACAAATTACCAAAACTGAATCAAGAAGATATAAAATTCTGAATAACTCAATAACAGACAATGAAATACAAAAATGTAATAAAAAACCCACAGACAAAGAAAAGTCCAGGTCCTGAAAAGGAAGCAATCCTCTCAAAATCATTCCTTGAGGCAACTATTATGTTGATATCAAAACCAGGGAAAGAAATAACTAAAAAAGAGAAATATAGGCCAGTCTCCTTCATGAATATAGATGCAAAAATCCTCAATAAAATACTAGCAAATAGAATACAGCAAATCATCAAGACGATTATACATGATGATCAGGTAAGATTCATCCCAGGCATGCAAGGATGGTTCAATATATGCAAATCAATAAATTTAATACACTATATCAGTAGAGCCAAATCTAAAATCCACAGGATCATCTCAATTGATTCAGAAAAGGCTTTTGACAAAGTCCAACACTAATTCATGTTTAAAGTCCTATAGAAACACCACTGCATGAACATGTATTAACATTCTTCTCCATGAGCCCCATATCTTTGGCCACATTTCATACAAGTTGCTAATACCAGAATAAAAGTCATGTACCATGAACTGAAAGTTTGCCCACAGCAGGTCTATACTTGGGGAAAATAGTGTCTCCCTAGTACTGACCTACATATTGTAAAATATCTGTGCAGAAAATGAATTTTATCTGAATTTCGGAGTTTGGCATAATCCTGATTAGTAGCAGTTACTGACTTGAAGGCCAGTTTTTATCATGCATGTTCCCTTTCCTGTGATAGAAATGTACTTACTGTTACACCATGGTGTGCACTGGGAATTCCACCACCCACACTCTGCTGGCCATGCATTTTGGTGCTCCTACTGTCTTGATACCTGAGTTCTATAAGAATTCATGGACATACCACTCCTGGTCTCAGAGGCATCATTTATCTGCAATCCCACAGAAAATTGTTTTCTTAGTTCTATGACATTGTGAACTCAAGGGAACATATTCTTGAATATATCAATAGATATTTCTTTGAGTGGCATAATTCTTTTAGTTGATGTAATAGTTACTTGTGACATCATCTTGAATTGATTAGGGAATGCCTTATCAGATTAGTGCAGCATAGTTCTAACTGTGTCTGCAGATGACTGATGTGTAGACCATAAACTGAAGAGGGCGAACTCATCCTGGATGTGGGTTGTGGCTAATAGGGTTGTGGCCTGGATATCATTGAAAGGGAAGGAAGAAGGAAATCTGTCTTTTTCTCCTTTGAAGGAGATCTGATATTTGCCATTGCCTTTGAACATAGTATCTTGGGTTTCCAGTGCAGGCTCTTCAGCTTTCCAATGCACACCCTTAGGCTTTCAGATACAGACTCACACGAGGCTCTACAGTAAGCTACAGCTTCCAGACTTTCAACTGGATCCTCCATATCTCCAGCAGATGGTAATTTTTCATTTTTTCATGGCTGACTCCATGGTAAGCCAACTTTTAAAGTCTTTCATGTATATACAATTTATTCCTCTGGAGAATCCTACTGATATGTATAATGACTCCTACTATCCAAGAAAACTGGTGACTTCACATGCTACTTCAAGGGGAAAGGTGTACACGCCCCAGACGTAAGAGAGAAAATGAAAACTAAGTCTCAGGAAACTGAACATCAACTGGTGGCAGCAATAGGGATACGAATTAAGTTCTCACTTAGCTTTCTTGACATTGCCACTTGTCTCTGGTGCACTGCTAGAGTCTGGATCTAAAGTGTCCCCAAAGGCAAGCTGACTTTTGAGAAATGATAGTCCTTCAGGGTCACAAAGTTGGCTTCAGGAGATAGGGTCTAACCGAAAGGAGTGGTAAATAGTTACTATTTTATTTACTGATCTTCTAACTTCTACAGTTTTTAATGAAATTTCAGAATATTTTTCTCGGTTCTATCGCAGTAACTCTTGAAAGCTATAGGTTTGACAGCAATTTTAAATCATTTATGGTAAATAAACATTCTTATTAAAGAGATTTACAAAATTTGTGTGTTGTCAGTAAATAGTGACAGTAGGTGCAAAATTCCCAGTTTGGCAGTATTAAAATTCTACTACCAGACACTAATTGAGTCAAAGGTACCTTATCTCTTTGTATAAACAGATAACAGGACTATAACACAGTGTCTTTCTAGTTGTGAAAACCCAGCTTATCTGTGATCCTTGATATAGAATCTGGGATCATCTCCAGAGATCATGGGATAAAAGCCAGGAGTCAAATTCACCTTCAGTGAACATAAAATAATATGAATTATGAAGTTGCTTGAATATCACATTTAAGTAACAAGGTTAATTGAGGCATACTTACCTATTACTCAATTTCAACTGAAAAGTTAACTTGAGGTATGTCTTTATCATGTGGAAACTCATAAGTGAGTCTTGCCCAGCAAGAGTTTTAAAAGTCCCATTCACACTTTAGGAATACAAAGCCAGAACTTTAAATAACTTCTAAACAAAAGCTTGCATTAATAGTGATGCAAAAGTCATTCTGGCATGAATTATCTGCTACAAGCATTATGTTGGGTGATATTCAACTGATACATTCAGGATCAGCTTTTGAATGATTCAGAAAACACTGGAATCCTAACTCTGCCTTTCACTGTGTGATCTTGACCATGATTGTTGCTGTTTTCCCTGTGGCTTAAAGTCCTCCACCTGCCCACTGGAGGCAGAGTGCCTTCTTTTGGATGCTCATGGATGTTCACTGAGAGGGTCCCTAGGGGCACCCAGCACAGTGCACAGGGCAAGGCAAAAAGTTAACTGTGCAACTTCTCACTCCCTTCCTGCTATTCGAGGTCTAGGCTATCCCTCTGCCTTTGCATCCAGGCTATTGCTATTCATCTTTGCACTGATACGGTGCCTGGAAATGAGCAAGGAGTTGCACAGAAGGGTTTTCCTCTACATTATAAAAAGATGCTCCCTGCAGCTGCATCAATTTTCCCAAAGATTCGTTCAGCACAGACCCAGAGGTCTTTAAACCTTTCAGGTATACCTTCTCAGATCTACCAGCTAATAGATACCTTTAAGGACCATTTACAGCCTAGGAAAAGCCCCACACAGGTATCTGAAAAGAAAGGCCTGCTGCCAAAGACTCATTTTTCTCCCTATCAGATTAACTGCTAATTCATTTTAGGCCCAGTGACTATGAACTCATACTTTACTGAATAATTGTTTCAGTCTGCTGTGGCTCACTGCTAATTACCAACCATATTTTTGTTAGTCACACAGAACCTTTCAAAAATATTTTTATTTTTATACCAAATAATCCAAAAATTAGTAACATCTCTGTCTCCTATTTGATACGTTTAAGAAAAAAAAACCTTCAAAAGGTAAAGCTAGAATATTGAAGCTAATCAGGGTCACAGAAGCCCATGTAGAATGTGTCAACATTTAGGCTGAAATCAGCTACATAGTTGGCCTGTGAATTCTTTATTTCAAATACAGAAAACCACTGTGGGGAGGCTATAAAAGTCCACCAAGGAAGGAGCCTCTCAAATAATCAACTATGGTTCTGTGAGCTTTCTTGAGTCCTACTTCACTTCTGCCCAATAATCACAGCAAGTATTGAGAATAAACATCTATTAACAGTGCTCACAATATGCTGTTCATTCTTCTATGATATTTGCATACATTAATTCTGTTTAATCCTCACAATAATTGTTGTGGGTGGGTTTTATTACAAATACCATCGTGCAGATAGAAAAGTTTAGGCATAAAGAACCTAGGTAATTTACCTCTAGTCAGGGAACTTGAAAGCAGTAGAATTGGGATTCAAATCTAGGCAGTTTGACTACTGAATTCTTCCTTTAATCACTACCTTATGCCGTGTTGAGCCTCTTGAGAAACAAAGATCCTCAATACATAAAATCCTCTTTGTTCTCACTGGCTCTCCCCACCCTTCTCCAAGTGAATGATTTCATCAAGTCATAGTTTCACACAAACGCTTCAATTGTCATCATGTTCTTTCTGTTCACCCCTAAAGCTGGTGCCTTGTGTTTAAAATAGTTTTATGTAAACAACAAATGTATTCTTCACTCCCGGAGAATGTGCTGAGTCAGACCTTAATGCCTACTGAAGTGCTAGAAATGGCACTCTGGGCAGGCCATTTAATTCATGATTCAGCGATCACAGCATTTTTAAATTTTGCTTTAACCAAGTAATTTAAGAGGTTTCCTCTAGAGATATTCCAATTGCTTAGTCCTTAAGTCTTAATCACTTCCTCACTCTTTAAAATATTTTGATTTAGGTCACAAGACCAATATCAGTTCTTCTTAATGGCTTATAGCAGTACTGACAGATGAAAATGTTGTAATTAACCTAGCCAGAACTAAAAATGTAGTCAATATACCAATACGTCATCAAAATCAATAAGGTTCAAGAAGAAGAATAATTTCTACCTTGAGTTCCATGTTCTATTACAATGATACATACATTTAGATTTGGCAGCATAGCCCTAGGCAGTGGCAAATGCTTTGGATAGGGAAGAGTAGAAGAGATGTGTTCAGCAGTGAATATTTGGTAAGGAAACCAGGCTGTGCTTCTAAATCTGAGAACCTCTCAGTGCCAGTGTTGCTGAACTTCAAAACTCAAATTCTAGTAGGAAATTACAACTCCCATAGAGTTAACTCACTGTTTCTCATACAGCACCTTTGTACAAACAACAAAATTAGAGATCATTACATTTATTGCTTAAAGATATTTACATAATGCAAATAGATCTGATTTAATCACTAAAGCAACTAGAAACGAATTTTTTTTAAAATCCAACACATGATAAGCACCAACAAATTCAGTTTCTTGTAACATTATTATCAACCTGAGAAAGGTGTAACAGGATGATTTGTTGTTGAGTCAAAGACTTCTATATAACCGTATGCTGTTATGTTGGTTGTTAATTTTGCTGAAAATATGCTAAATGGTTGTTTCTCTGGAAAGATATCCACAATATAATATTCTATCATATTTACTCTCATTTTTGCATATTCTCTTACATAGACACACATCCTAGTGCACACAGTGGCATGTGTAACAATAACAGCCCTTAACCCCTTAGCAAACACATAAAATTTTTATTAAATAGATGCATTAGATGCCAAAAGTCAAAAGATCACTGGCAGGCTCTGTTCTCGAGGAAACTGTGTTAAAACAAGGGGATATTTCTAGTTCAGCAACTTGGTTTATTGCTTCATTGAAAACATTTTGGTTTTCCTCTATTGTGTTTTCTACAATTGGATAATTTGTCCTCTTTAGTTCAGTTGCAATATCCTTTCTTGTCTGTTTTAGACTTATGGAAAAGAATCCAAATTATTAGTTCCAAATTTCCATCTCTCTACACCAACATCATTCATAAAACATTCTTCTATCTTATTTGGAAGTGCTATTTGATATTGAAATAGATTCAAGTTGCTAGCTATTTCTCAGTTGCCTTCTTGATTTTTACTAGCTTGTGTCTGTCCCAGCACCACTCTTCTCCTAATACATGATGGGTTAAGCCTTCTTCCCAGGTCTGTTGTTACAGAATATATTACTGAACTTTCTGGCTCATTAAGTTTCCACATAAATTTTAGTATCACAAAAAGGCTGCAATGAATATACTGGGTTTTGTATTAAGGGAGAAAATCCAAGTAGGAGGAGGTATTCAAACAGAAAATGGTTGAATGTACTGAATTGTGTTCTCTCCTTCCACTTAGGCTTAAAAGAAAGAAAAAATAATCAATATTTGGGTCAGGCATAGAGGTGTAGATCTGTAATGTCAGCGTGCTGGGGGCTGAAGCATGACAAGTTCTTCAAACCCTGACTGGGTGACTTAGCAACTTGGCCAGACCCTGTCTCAAAAAAATCAATCAATCCATCCATCAATCAGGATGGAGATGGAGCTCAGTACAAAGACCCTAGCTTCTATCTCTCATGGAAAATAGGAGATACTTTGTAGAAGACTTTTACAAATGTTCACATTTAGAAGAGTTAGCCAAAATAAAGAGGCCTCTTAGCAAAAGATTTTGAGCCCTCTTCTTATTGTGTACTGCTAGAAACAACTGGCTTCAACTTGTTCTGCTTCATTAAAAATAAAAGGGGAAAAATAGCTAATAGCAAATTCAAGAGAATACCTTGGCTCTCAGTAATTTAATTCTAAATGCAATAATATGCTTATTAGAAAGAGAAGGTCAATTTCTGAAAAATTTCCCCAAGGGCCCAGCTGCCAAATTGACTTCTGATCTGGTCTTTACAACATTATTAATTCAATGACATTAAAAAAAAAAAAAACCTGGCTAGGGAAAGCTTCAGTTTTGCCTACAAAGAGAGCAATGCTGAGAAAAGTCCTTGCATACTTCCTAGAAAAATAATCTGAAAAGAATCAAAGCTCACTCTCCCCTCTCCTCCATATAGGACTACAAATGCTTTTCGTTTGCTTTTTGGGAAAAGCCTACCAAACTGGATTTCCCACTCCCAAGTCTCATATCCTATCTTTGCCTTCATGCATTAGCAGCAAAGCGTTCTGTTTCAGCAACGTAAGATAGCTTATCTGAGGCCAAGCCTCTGGGATTTGGTCAAGACTAACATGGACAAAAGGGCAGGGCATCCTTGTAGGCTCTCTCTGGCTCTCACAGGCCACTGTTGAAAGGCACCTGGCATGGAAGATGGCCTCAAAACCATGACTTGGCAGAAAACTCTAATTAAGTGAAACTTGATCGCAGAATGGTTGTTGATTTTAAGTTGTCTAAAGTTCCAGACTTGGACAGCAGGTTGAAACCTGCTGTTATTGTAATCAGTGCAATCAATAGCTGCTAGAAAGAACTTTTTCTAAGTAGGTTTCAAAGGGTCCCTTCTTTTTCCTATCTGTAAATCTGCCTAGCATCACTTACTGGCTTTCCCAGACACTGAAGAAGCAGCCCATGCAGGACCTTCCATGGGAGGCTATTAGTTAAATAGCTTTTACTTAATGAATATTCCTGTTTTTTTCATCATCCTTTCCTTATACACTTGCCTTCCGTGGCAGGTCCTGCTACCTTTCACTTTTCACAAGCACCAAAGTAAGTAACCACATTATAGTGGTTCAAAATCTCACTAGGTGTCAAGATATTCATTCACAGGTTATTGGAGACAGACTGTAGAGGAACCAAATTTAATTTATGGACTCTGCAATCAGAGGCAGCTGGCCATTGGAGATGTGCAGGGCAGCTCAGAGAGAAGAGGATTAAGAGGGGCTTGTTACACATTTGGGGTTACTCAGGAATTTTGGAAAGTATTCAAGGTAACACGGTATTGTTCTAGGAATAACGGTGTTCAAAAGCAACAGAGAAGCTTGTGACTGTGTATTCAAACAGTTTTATGTAGAAAAGGAAAGACCTAAGTGAGCTTAACCCATTAATAGGAAAAGAATTAACATCATTCATATTCAACAGGGAAGGAGAATGTCTGTTCTTTCTTGTGCATTGTATGCGGGTAATTCTAGAAATACATTTGCCTTACAGGAAATTTTAAATTCTTGTTTTTCAAGTAATACAACTTTGGAAATTTTATGGCAAAAGCTAAATATCTGTCTAATGAAACAATTGCTCAGTAATCCAATCAATTGTGAGTTTCGAAGGCCACAGTTTCCACATCCAGGTCAGAGGGCCCAGGGCCAAAGGGGCCAATCTAGCAAGTGTCTGCTAGCTCCTAAGGAGGAGTCAAGACTGCTCCACAGAAAATGATACTGTTAATTAAATGTGATACAAAAGCAGCTCCAAAAGTACTGTTACCACACCAGATTAACAAAAACATAATACAAGAGACAAGTATTCCACAAATTATACTGAACGGTAAGTTGCTGCTTTTGGGCCAGATTTCACTTACATCATCTCCCTCCAATGAGAAGATGTAAACTGAAGTACATCTTAACTCACACGGAAGATAATGGTCAGAAGAACTGAAAGCCGGCATAATAACTTTTACCTAAAGTCTCTAGTAAAATGTCTACCTCCCTTCAACACATTATACATTACAATGTTTCCTTCATTCAGGATATAATTTGCTGAAAGAATAAATCATTAGAGGAAATTATTTTTGTCCCCATTGTAGAGACTGAAACCCTGTGGCCTTTCATCTAAAATTTAATTTAATGATTTTGGCTTTGTAATAGCCTTTAAGTCTTGAGTGAATTTTTAACAGGTCAAAACTGGAAGATGCATATAACAATCTACATTTGTTTTTTTCCTTGGAAAGAAAAGGCAGATATTCCGAAACACTGGGTCTGGATTCTGATAGGACACAGGTACTGGGTAGCGACCTCTGAGCCCTACAGAAAGGCAGCGAGCTCTGCCTCTGGGGACAGTCACCGCTGAGCTTGTGCTGGCTCTTCCACCTCTCCAGGCATGGCATCTGAATGGGAAAGTGTTCAGCAGCACAAAGTGGGAGGTTCTGGGCTTTAGGGCTGAGATCCACTGATGTACCGCAGCGTACTCAGTAAATCCTGCTGCTTCTAGCCCTTCCTGCTCTCAGCACCCTCAAGACGAGGCTTTTGGAGGCCTCAGCCGTCACCTCCTGTCTCACACTTTGGTTTCCTGACCTGAGTGCCAGAGATCGAGCCTCCTCTCATTTTATATGTCTTTCTAAAGTTAAAAAAAGCAAGTATAGCTCCCATGTCTAGGCATTTTTCCAACTCCCTTGAACAACTTATGTCCCAAACGAGGAAAACATACCTGCATAACAGATTTCGAGTCTTGGGGATCTGAGTCCAATGGGAGTTTTAATTTTAAAAAACTATAAGAAATGACACAGTTCGCAAAGAATCCCATAATTTCGCTTAGCATTCTGATCACAAACCTACATTTGCATAACTACTTCACAGTAATGAAGGTCAAAATGGAGTGCTTCTGCTGTGCTAGCTGCTGTTCTCCAGGCTTTTGCACACACAGAGGTCGTCAGTCTTCACAGTCAAGCCAGAGCTCACTGTTGACTGCATGTCATAAACACAAGAATCAAGGGCACAGATGGTCTAGTGCTGACACCCAGGTCACATGGCATGGCGTCACGGGCATCACATGCAGGCTCTGCCTACGAGGTTCTTCTCACTGACTCAGTGACTCAGAAATACCAAGGGCTGCTACCACTAAGAAGAAGGCCCTGTTTGGGCCGGGGAGATGGCTCAGTAGAATAAGTGCTTCCCTGACAAGCGCAAGGGGCCTGAGTTCAATCCCCGGTTCTGATACACAGAGAGAGAGAGAGAGAGAGATAGAGAGATTTTCAGATAGTTGGTTATGAGTATATAGAAACACTTGCTGAATTTTATATGTTGATTTTCTATCTTGCAACTTTACTGAATTTATGAGTTCTAACAGTTTTTTGGTAGAATCTTCAGAGGGAGAAAGAAATAAAGAAAGAATATGAGTGAATTTGAGCTCTGTATACAAATATTTCTAAGGTGAAATATAAATTCTTTGAGGCATATGTCATATTTACTACAATAAAGGCTTAGCAATTTCTTATGAAAACTACAGAGAATATTCAAGTAATTGTATTATGAGATTCAATAGTATATTATTTCCTTTTAAGACTTAGTTTGGGGCCATGAGCTTGAAAACAACCCATTGATGTTTATAGTCTACTCTAGAATCTGAGAGTTCTGTTTCCACTTAGAGATACTTGACAGCTGCTCATCTACTGGACTGTCCTCTACAGATGAGAGTTCACTTAAACACTAAACATTTTAAAACTCTTGAGATTTCAACTCTTAGACACTACTTGCAATACAATTAGGTTTATTCAGAGATCAACCTCAGCCTTCTTCCACCTGTGCACTTCACCCTTCAATAAAGTAGGAAGGTAAAGTAATGGTGAGCTGGTTCCAATTTTGGAAACTTTCCTTGAACATAGTGAACTACTTAATAGTGCCCTAGAAAGAGCAATACATGCAGAAAACTCAGGAACATAGCATCATAAAAGGACACATCACTGGTGAGCATTTCATTGAACCACCTGCACTGTTTCACCTGCAGAGAGACGAATGGAGAGTGCTATCTTCCAGTGACAAAGAAGCCAGAAAGGCAATATGAGGGGAAAAGATTTCTACATGTACAGTCCAAGGACACAGATTAAGGAGAGAAATGAACTTCCCTTAGAAAATTGTAAATCCAAGAGGAAACCCTGCAGGTGCCAGACAAACCTTCCACATTTAATGTCTCATGAGGCCAAAGGATACTCCAGTGACCCCCTGCAAATGGCTGAACATTGTAACAGTGATCTTCAAAACTCTACAGCAGTCCTTAGCACCAATTCACTAGACAACATAAATTGGTAAAGTAGAACTGCCTGCTCTCCATTCACATCCCAAAGGGATTTTGTTGGATTTTGAAGCAAATGACATTCTTTATGGTACTTCAAATTAAACTCAGAGTCTTCACACCAACTTGCAATTAAATTAGTCTTTAGACAGAACTGCATCCCTCATCCTTTTCTAAGTGTTCAATTTGATACAGAGTCTTACTTAGTCACTAAGTTGCCCAATTCAGGCTTGTTACACTCCTGGCTCAGCTTCCAAGTGCTGAGATTACAGACATGCATCACCATGCCCGGCTAAAGGTAATTCTTTAAAGCAGAATCCCTCACAACTTGCTTTGCTATAGAGGGGGAAAGCAAACATCACTTTTTCCCCACTTGTCTTTCCAAAACCAACTCTCCAGAGTATCCCTTTCACCCAGTTCTCTTTCTTTCACCAGTATGCAACTGGCACCTAAACCCCCCGTCAATCAACATTTCACTCCTATTTCTCTAATTCCTGTTTCCCCACAAGTCAATTTTTTAATTCGTATGCTTACCCTCTTGCCTAGATAAACACACTTCATTTGATTTCTCTGTATCTTGTATTCTACCACAACTTCCACCTTGCCAATAATGCTGCCAAAACAAATATTCATGCCTTCCTTTTACCAATTCATTGAGTACTCCTTATGTCAATCTGTTCTTCCAGCTGAGAAGGGGTGGCAAAAAACCAAAAACAAACAAATTTTTTCAAAAACAAATTCTTTCTGGCCTGCAAGGAGCCTAGTGGAAGGGTAATTCCACTGAAATAAAGTGCAGGAACAGAATAGGTAGATTATTATGAAACATGGACCAAGAGGTCACAACCTAGGTAAAGAGCCAAGGCTGAACTAGAAAGTTTAGGAAATCACCAGGCAGAGCTGGGACTGGAAGGAGTGGCAGGGTATTTCAGATAAAAGTAACTGTTGCACAATTAGTAATAGGATGATGGTT
>NW_004524614.1:2254604-2264551 GCF_000260255.1 Octodon degus | reverse complement strand
TTTCAACATCATTGGTCAATCGAGAAATGCAAATTAAAATAACACTGAGACTCAATCTCACCCCAGAAAGAATGGATAACATCAAGAAGTTAGCCAAATACTGGAGAGGCTCTGGAGAAAAAGGAACACTTCTTCACTGTTAGTAAGGCTGTAGACTGGTACAACCATTAGGGAAATTAGTGTGGAGATTCCTTCAAAAGCTAAGATTGGGGTTCCCATTCAAGTCTGATATTTTCCACCTGGGTATTTTTCCAGAAGAACTGAAAAACTCATAAAACAGCAATATATGTTCACCCATGTTTATAGCAGCACAATTTTTCATAGCTAAATCCTGGAAACAACCCAGATGTCCATCAACCGAAGAATGGATAATGAAGATGTGTTATTTTTACACAATGGAGTATTATTCAGCTATAAGACAGGATAAATTTGAGTCTTTTGTCAGCAAATGGATGCAATTAGAGGATACACTCTTAAGTGCAATAAATCATACCTGCAAGTGCAAACATTGTATTGTCTCCTTAGTGTGAGAACCTGAAAGAGGAAAATGGAATCTGAAGGGAACAACAGATAATGGGAAAAGGGATGAATCTGTTCAAAAGGAAAATTGTTTTAATTTTTTTTTGGTTTGTTTTTTATGTGTGTGGTACCAGGGATTGAACTCAGGACCGTGTGCTTGCCAGGCAGGTGCTTATTCTACTGAGCTATTTCCCTTTCCCTCAAAAGGAAAATTGAGGAGAAAGACAGGAGAGGGAGTGGGGGAAAGATATTTATCTATGTATGTAAGTGGGATGGTTTGAACAACTGTTCTGTGCATTTCTTCTGGTCTATGGAAAGAAGCAATCAATGCTTTCATTTGTTTCATCTCCTTTTTTCAATTGTTTTTACTTTTTCTCTTCTTAATTTCTCATACATTTATTTCTTTTTTCTTTCAATTTTACATGCATAAATCTGGTAATATGAATGACTGGTTGGAAGATAACACTATGTATTACAACAAATACTGTGAAATTCAGATTACTTTGTTAAGTGAAATTCTGTATCACTTTTTGTTTTTTCTGTTTTAATTCTAATTTATGCTCTTTTTAAAAAAATAATAACTGCCCACACGTAGAGTATCTGATATTAAATTGTTTGAGATAAACACTTTCAGAATCCCAAGACATTCCTTACAATCTTCAAAATCCACCCCCCAATCCTGTTGGTTCCACCTTCCATATCTCTCATACCACCCCCTGCAGCCCTGGCCCTGGGCCGCCATCATTTCTTGATTCTGGTACCACAGCAACCCTATTCCCACAAGTCCACCCCAACTTTCTTCTAGAGATGCAAATTCAGACTGTAAGCTTCATGGAGTCTCCACAGCTCAATTCACACAGGAGGCCAGGGGGCACATCCTTGTAGCTAAAGCATGCTGAAAGGCTAAATGTATACAATTATCCCACACATCACCATAGCTCCCATTCATGTCATCCGTGAACCAAAGTCCAGCACAACCTTTTATGTCCTTCCACAGCAGACAGTCTCTGCATAATTACAGCAATTCCCTATCTAGTAGGAAAGGGAAGACATTAAAATTCTTACCCAGAGGAAAACTTCAGTCTGGGGGCAGGGAGACAGCTTGTTGTAGCTTGGTCCCGGGTAGCCTTCCCAGCCACTCTTTTACATCATGCTGTAGTTTGGGGTTTTGCAAGGGGAGTAATATAACACAGGACACATCTAATAGGATTATTTATAGTTACCCAAAGAATCATACACAAAAAAGAGTGAAGGAAATCTGTCCACACACTAAGGACCAAAGAATCCAGCTGAGGGACTGGATCCCACAATAATGTCCTGCATGAGTCCCGCTGAAAACCTAGAGCTTATAACAATGCCTCCTATAAGTCCATCTGGACTTGTAGAGCCCACAACAATGTCTCATGCAGGCCTATTTCACTGATCTGCCTGGATAAACCCAAAAGTCAGTGGTGGAAGCTACAAAAGTGTATGCCAGCAGGAGGAAGAATCCATGTTAGTAGGCTAAGAGATCTGAATTGGAGCCAGGAAGCATTGCTCAAAGTAAAAGCCAGAACCTCCCTGAAAAGCACCACAACCATCCTCACCAACAGTGAGGTACTGAGCTCCTCTGACAAAGAGGAAAACTGAGTTCCCATCAGGAAATTTAATGTGACAAGCTTCTCCACAAGGCTGAGCAGTATGCTATCTTCCCCTCTAGATCCAGAAAGCAGTGCTCAAGGGGAGGACCAAAGCTTCTCCAAAGTGAACCATAGCCATTTTCAGTGACAAGGTGGTCCTGAGCACCTCCTCTGACCAGAACATCCAAGCTCATCAGGAAAGCTAACATGACAAGGTCCCTCAGCAGAATAGCCCAAGAGAATCAGTGGCTTCCTAACAGCTTCCCCATAGCTTCTACCAGTTCCCAACACTCTTTAGGCTTCCAAACAGCTCACCAATAGCTTTTCTTCTTCTCCAGTTCTGCCTCTTATGCTGCCAACAACAATCCTCAGATGGGCCTTCAGCACCCAGCACCATGCTGGTTCAGTTCAGCTGGATGTCATAAGTTGACCATCAGCTGTCAATCCACCACACCTCAGCAGAGAGACACTACACAAAAGCATTCATTTCCTTGGAATACTACAAAGATACCACACTCACTTAAGTTTGGGAATCCCTGTATTAACCCAATTTAAGTGGTCTGCTTGGTTTCTTGGCTTGACACCTCAAAAAGTTTACCATCATTGTGTGTCTCAAGAATCACCAAAAGGGGCTTCTGCATGTCATATCCCGAAACTGGCTTATCCATAGTCAGAGAGAGAGAAAGAGAAAGAGAGAGAGAGAGAGAGAGAGAGAGAGAGAGAGAGAGAGAGAGAGAGAGAGAGAACACCTCTATTACAGACTAGAGCAAGTATGTAGCAGAATATTCCCCAGACAATAGCAATTTCACTTAAGGAATAGTTTTTCATGTCTCAAATTCCCTCTCATGCTTCTCTCTAATTCATTTTTCAAGCTCAACTTTGAATACACCCCTGCCCTACATTCCTTTTTATTTCTACAACAGTCTACATCTGTTTATGAGTTGTCATTTTTAAAATGTTACGTGAGTCATCCTCCAGGAAACTGAACACTGTGAGCCCAAGAGTGTCGGTCCTGTATCCCCAGCGCAGAATATAGCCCTGGCATGCTGTACATGCTCAGCTCCAACTGTGACACCAAACAGCACACACAGGAATGCAAATTTGTTTCCGCTGGCTTTGCGCTTTTACTTTACATGGAACATTCCTTGAAGCAATCTCAGGAGATACTTTACGGCTTCTCCAGAAAGGAAAGAAAACATTGGCTAATGAAGTGGCTAAATGCTTTCATGGCTTACAAACTAATGGCTAAACCTCATGGTATCATAAAGTTAAGCCTTCACTGTTATCTCCCTATGCTCACTACATCAGATATGAAAGAGTTTCAATTATAATTCTGAATAAAAGTGAATAGAGTTAGAAGACACAAAAAGGAGAGATGTTTGGTACAGATCTTATGTTTTTTAAAAAATAAAGCACAACTGTGTGGGAATAGCAGAGACAAAGCAAGATGCATGGACTTATATTCAAGGTGTTTGGTAAGGCAGAGTTGAAAAGAAAACCTCATCAGTTCAAACTTCGTAGGAAAGGAAGGGTTTAAATCATGTAAATCACAGTTTAAAAGTATTAAGCTGAACTATTTGATGTTGATTTGTCACACATTTAGTGTGGGCTTCAGTTTATGACATGAGATTTTTCTTTTCGGGTAAGCACTGTACGGGAATGAATATAAAGCATGTCTTCGTTGTACCTATACCAGATAGGGCATGATGTCCTCATTTCAGAGGACTAGTGATTTAGAGTTAGGGTGTTCACTTTTAAGAAATTATTAATATTCATGGGCCCAGTATATTTCATGCTTGCTCCGTGAAAAGCACAATTCCCAAGTATAGCCTCAGTCCTCCTAGACAATCTGACAGCTTCTCTGAAAACTCTCAGAGAGGCTGTCTGCTGAAACAGCTGCTAACTGCAAGTACAGACTGCTCATATCTATGTCAAGTGGGGCTGACTTAATCTACTTAAAACTGTTACATTTTTCCAGTGAATCTTTCAGTCGATTTTTACATATATTAAAACTTATGTTTTTCACTTTTTTTTTTTTTTTCAGAACTGGGAATTGAACTCAGGCCCTTGCACTTGCCAGGCAAGTGCTTATTCTACTGAGCCATCTCCCCAGCCCGTTTTTCACTTTTAATGTTTAGGTTTTATTGTTTTTCCAACAATAAAAAATGTTTTCATGATAGTCTTTGTTTATCTATGAACTTGACTTAGGTAATATTACTTTATAATCAATTTCTCTCACACCTAAATATCAGGGATGCAAGAGTTTCTCATAGATAAACTCAGAAAAAAGTGGCTACTGAATGATCATCATCATTTTCACTGTCCTCATGATTATTTTGTTGCTGTTACTGAAGAGCATGGTAGAAAGTGGTAAGCTAACATTGACATGCACGTATGAGATTTTTAAATGACAATGAGGTAATTTTCTCTGTCTCTCTGTCTCTGTCTGTCTCTCTCTCTCTCTCTCTCTCTCTCTCTCTCTCTCAAAGAAGGTAAGACTAGAATTCAAATAAGCTGTTCTGAGTCTGATGACGTGTACTATTGCCCTTACAGTCTTAGAAATGATGCTACTACATAGGAGCACTCACATTAAAAGCAGACTTGGGTGTAATGCAATGCATATGGAGTCGATGAGGAATATTCCAGGAGGGAAGACTTCCTTGACATCCTGTTCTGAAATGAGAAGTTGCTTATCTGGTGCAACACTCGAGAGTTCTTGCAACATACATATTTGGCCAGATCTATGACAATCTGCAAAGGTTATTATAAAGCACATCACCAAGCACATAAGAAATCTAACTTCATTTTTCTTTGCCTATGGGTATAAAACAGAAGCTCAACTAAACCAATGAGCAGGATCTTCTTTTTCAATGCTTTGACACTCAAACATTCTTTCACACCAACTACACTCCTGTGACTCAGTACATTTAATTAAAAGGCCAATTTCAGTTTGTCATTTTGGCATAACAGCATAATCACACTGCCAGAAGTAAACAGAGGTGTGACTGTGATAGTACCATCCAGAGCCTGCTTGCTGGAGAAGTGGTGAAAAATTTGGAGGGAGAGGGGAGCTCAACTTCTCCCAAAGAATAAGGCTATTTCCCAACTAGTTGGAAAATTAAAAAGTACCCTCAGTATGGACTTTCAATCTGCCTCTGAATCTCTACCAGATTATAGAAGCACCCCAGGGATCCAGCACACACAGCAGTTCAGGTGCCCCCATTAACTCATTCATACGCTAACCAACAAGCTACGTTCTAGCCATTATTTCATTCCAGGTCTACAGGAATCAACCAAGTAACAGGGAGCTTGTAGTGGAGGAAAGAAGCTCTTAGACAGCCAGCAAGTGAGACACTGAACAGTGTGGTGATACTGTGAAATACACATTCTGTCTTCAATGCCACTCCTTAAAGCTCAGCTCTAAACCCACTGGCATTCCCAGGGTGCAGATACAGAAAGTCTGTCTCCTGTGCTAACAGAGTGACAGCTGGATGGGGCCCCTGGATAGCATCAGGAGGAGGAAATCAAGGCATGATTATAGGGCTGGGATTTTTAGCCCTTCCCAAACCTTGATTTCTGGGAAGTTGAGAGAAAATGAAGGTTGAGCCAATTACCAGTGGTCAATGACTTAGTCACTCCTACCTGTGTAAGGACAGGGTCCAGAGAACTTCTGAACTGCTAGACAAGCAAAAGTTCCAGGAGGGGCTGCACCTGAAGAGAGCAGAAAAGCTCCAAGCCCCTGCTCCTAGGCCTTGTCCTTGGTGTCTCATTTGACTCCATCTATATCTTTTATAATACCTTCTGTAGCAAAAAAAAAAAAAAAAAAAAGTCAACACCAAATGCTTGTCTGAGTTACTTGAGGGGGGTCCTGGAAAAGTATCAACCCCAAGATGGGATGGTGGGAGACTCTTGATTAAAATACACCTGGTCAGGCATCAAGTCATTGAGGTATACCTGACACCTGAGGAAGGGGGGGGGGGCTACTTGGACAAAGCCCTGAACTTATTGGATCTGACTCTAACTTCAAGTAGATAGTGACAGAGTTGAGTTAAAGCACAAAGCAACAAATTGCTAACTACTGAAATTGCTTGGATAGTGTGTGTCATCTTTCCAGCATCAGAAGTATTGTACTGAATATATGGGGGGAGTACTTTTTCCAAAATCTCAGAATTTGTGAAGCTGAAAGAAGTGGGAAGATATCTATTTAGATGGTAGCAACAGTTCTTAAATACTGCTGCATCACCCTGCAAAATTTTCTGTGGGTCACTAAAGAGTAGATTAGTGAGCTAATCTATTTTTTCGTCTGAAAAAGTAGAGTCTCTTAAATAAATGCAACATTTATCTTTTCCAGCTTATGAGTGAAGCTGGGACTGTCCAGACCACTCTTTTCACACATAAGCAACACACATTTGCTTTTAGAGAAAATATAATCATTAGATAGCATTTGACAAGTAACCTGACTTCAAAAGCAGAAGCTTCCCCTCAAATCAACTAGAGATCAAAACTATAAATGTGTCCTGGCATAAATCATTTATGTTAAATTTATTTTGAACCACCACTACACCTGACTTAATCTTTAAAAAAATCTCAGTAGTCTACTACATGCAATATGGTACCCACCAACTGCAAAGACTAAATACACTTAAATAATATTAACAATTCTCCTCCCCAGTTGCCAAGTGTGGCCACAAGTTGCCATTTGGGCCAGCCCAGCTGAATGCTGCCATCTCTTTAGAATGTCCACTGCATTGTGTTATTGTCAATTCAGAAGCCCAGATTTTTCTCCGGGCAAAACCACAGGTCTGGTTTTTCTTACTTAGCAACTACCTGGGAAAAGTTATTTGCTTACTGGGCCAGAAACTAAAAAACAAATCACACTTAGCATGCTCAAAGTCCTATAAAACCTAAGGTCATCAGCTTGAGATGCAAATTCTGTAATTAAGCTATGACAATGGAGGCACTGAGGCATTTATTTCACAAGTGATGCCTATGGCCTCTGGTATAGCCACAGGCCTTTGCACCAGACTTAATCCCCAGAAAATACTTCAAGTCAGCGCAGAGGCAGTAACTGCTATAGTAAATTAAAATGAAGGATGAAAATAAGGGCTCTGGATTTTCTTTTCAATAGATGATGCAGTTACCTTTGGTATGTACAGAGTATTAAACAGAATAAACATCCTGTTCATTAGCCAATCAAATTGCTCAAGTTATCATTCAACACTCCATTTATCTGATTATTGCCAACATGTATTATTAAGAAGCATATTGCACATGTATCAACATAATAACTGCCTCAAGATTTCCTATGGAGCCATATCCTCAAGAAAAGATCTGGACAGCTTTCCCATTCACAAGAGTACATGAGCATCAGCCAGTTGCACTTAGAAAACCACAGCTCCTTCGTTTAAAATTGTTAGCCTCAAGCCAAGTTTCATCAACGGAGAAGAGGAGCCCTGGTGCTTGTGAAATGAGGATTAGGGCAGGGATGTAATTGGCAGGGAAAATTGACACTGCGAAATTAGTGTCACAACAAATAAATGTTGTCATAACAAAGAGGAGACAGGCTTTTTCCCAACTAATTGGTCACCTCTGCACAGAGCAATGCTGCCACATCTCTTGGACATGCCACAGTAGCCGGAGTGGGCTTTGTCTTCAGACAGGCGCATGAGTTATAAATTGTTCCATGAATGCATTATTTCCTGCTAATTGCAAAGAAAACTAGAAACACTTCAAGGCCACAACACAATTCCTGAACCACCTAGCTCTCAGGTTTCTGGGACCATATGGTTTTAATTCATATATATATATATATATATGTATATATATATATATTAGAAGCAAGCACACATCAGTCCTAGGCCTGGCTTTCCCTTCCAATTCTTTGCTTATGGGGAGGAAGAAAAAGTACCTTTCACTGCACAAGGGCAGTGCGCACATCCAGGGCAGAATAATAAGAATCATTCTCTTTGAAAGCAATTGCCAACACAAAGCTTTTGAGACTGTACACACTGCAACACTTCTACAGTCATCAATTTTGCCACAAAATTAAACAGTGGCTGCCATATGAACCGTAATATTATATTTCTACTTTCCCCCATGTCTTAAATTCTCTCGCAAATATCAAAATAATAAAAATATTAATATAAATGTCACAGAAAGAATAATTCATGCTATATGTTAAAGTGGTATTTTTTTTCCTTTGAAGTCAGGGATTTTTGCACTGGGAAGTAGAACCACACACATCTAAAAGTTACACACAACAAAGTTAGACAGAAATATGGTAGGTAATCAGAGAGAGCTAGGCTCTCAAAGGAGCCAGTGCAGAAGAAGGTACACCTTGCAACTGTAGGGTAGATACAGTCATCTGCTGAGGGCCAGACCACAAGACACAAGATGAAACAAATCCACCTACCTACTTCCCCCTAAGGATAAACAACAATGACCGATATTCTAAATAGGTATCTATCCCCTTAGGAAAGCCAGGAAGAGACACTGACCCAAACCTCCAGGAAAAGCCTCTGTTCTGTTTCTGCTACATGACTTGCTTCCCCATTTGATCCCCATTTAATCAACACTACCTGAGCAGCTATACTCCTACTCTTATCGGTTGACCATAGCTTTGTTCCACCTCATGCCCATCTTGTGATTTCCCATTTTCTCTCACACTGAACTCACCTCACCTTGTAGTTCTGCTCTATAAAAATCCCTTGAAAACCCAGCGCCCTTGGCAAGCCACTAGGGACCCTTCACTCTCGTTCTGAGACAGAAGCTTTCTTTCCCACAACAAACACATTTTTCTCTTAACATCCATCATACCTAATTCATTCTTTAATTTTAGAGAACAAAAACTCCTACCACACTAGCAGGTTGGGAGCTTCTTTCTCCCACATCATTAACAGAGTGAGCATAGGGAAGAGGCGGTAATGAATGGAAGGTAGGGGAGAGGAGGAGGGTGGTCACTGAGGGAAAGGAAAAAGAGAAAGAAAGACTTTCACCTGGGCCCTGCTACCTGGTTTATAACATGTCCTTCACAACAGAATTTTTGCTCAAAAAAAAAAAAAAAACCAGAAAATTGAAACATATGCATCATGTTACCTAAAGCTAAATATCTGGCATCGCTTCAAATACCCCATGGAAGAAAGACATTTGTACTTTGAGCTATTTAATGTTTGTATTATATTTGCTGCCAAGATGAACACTGAGCTATTTAAAAATAAAAAATATTTTTAAAAAATTTTAGGGCTGAATATGTAGTTCAATAGCACAACACCTGCCTAGCAAGCACAAGGTCAAGAGCTCAATTCCCTGTATTAAAAAAAAAAAAAATAGATGAAGATTGCCAATAGTTTATGAAGACTATCTGCAAGGTTAAAAAACTAATTAAAGAAAATCATTTATCTTTTATACCAGAAAACAAACTTCATGGAAAATGTGACTTCATTACCATGTTTTAAGCAGTCTTAAAAAAAATTAATCTTTCTGGGGTGTGATCAGACACTACAGTAAATGTTTAAATTTAAGAACCCATTATAGGGCCATTTTGTGAAGAGACGGAGACTGAGCGGTCGCTGCCGCGTTGCTGACCTCGAGCAGCAGTCAACTCCACATAGAACCTGGGAGCAGGGGATTCGGAATCAAATCTCTTCTCTCACCTCTCCTGTGAGATTTTTTTGATCTTCAGCTACAGTTTTTGTCACTGTAAGCAACTTTATCATCAAACACAATGGCTAGCAATGTTACCAACAAGACAGATCCTCGCTCCATGAATTCCCATGTGTTCATTGGGAATCTGAACACTCTGGTGGTGAA
>NW_004524614.1:2245387-2250294 GCF_000260255.1 Octodon degus | reverse complement strand
TTGTTGGTTTTCCATCATGGAATCTCCAACAGGCTAATGCAGGCAAGACCACCCGGTGTGAATCAGGAAGGGAGGGGGCATTCAGGTACAGGCACCAGAATAAAAACCCGCATAGCATACTTGCAACTGTGGACTTAAGAAGGAGGGACACAAAGTAGGGAGTTCAAGTAGGGAGAGCTATTCCTTAACCAGAAAATGCAGCAAGATTAATTAGTACAGGGCTGGCCAGATCACTCAGTGGACTAAAGTGCCTTCTTAGGCAGACTCAGGGGCTAGGGTTTGATCCCCTGCATTCTACGCTGGCTCCGCCCCCAGGCACACTGAGATGAGGACTGAGACTGGGCGTGGTGGCGCGTGCCTGTAATCCCAGTGCTTGGGTGCCTGAAAACAGAGCCTGATCTGTGTAGTGAGACCCTGTAGACCCTGTACTAAATACATTAAAAAAAAAAAAAAAAAAAAGATTAACTGGTACAAAGGATCACCGTGAAGCTGTGTGGCATCATCTTAAAGAGGATGAATGGGTCTGGGGCCTGTGTCCCTCAAGTACAGCTTGAATGCAGAAATGAATGTTAAAGGATGGCTTAAAAAAAAAAAAAAAAACCCATTGACCAAAAAAGGGGCAGTCAAAAATGGAAGACTACGAGGACTGTTAGAGTCAGACAGTGCTATAGGCCACTGAATTTGATTAAAAATATAGGCAGTAAGACAGGACTAGGCCCTCAGAAGAAGCCAGTACAGAAGACAGGATACCCTTGCAACTGTGAAAGAAAGAGAGAGAGACACTTCCTGCCATGTGCCAGACCTCAAGACAAAAGATCGGACAAACGCATACTTCCCTAAAGATAAGCATCCAGGACTGGTATTCTAAATAGGTCTCTATCATCCTGAGGAAGCCTGGAAGAGTCACTAATCCAACCCCCTGCAGGGAAAGCCCCTGTTCAATATGCATGCCAGCTTGCTATGTTTCTTGCTTTCCCATTCGATCCCACATTTAATCAGTTTTAGCTGAGGAATTATATGTTTATAATCTTACTGGTTGACCCTAGTTTTGTCCCCTCATGCTCACCTAGCAAGTTCCCATGTTTTCCACCTTAGACTGGTCTCACTTCCTTGTTTTACTCTATAAAAATCCCTGGAAAACACCGATTCCTTGGGAACCCCACTAGGGTCCCTTTCTCTTCCTCTCTAGGGCAGGAACCTTTTTTCCCCCCGATAAATAAATTCTGCTCTTACCCTCTGTTGTTTCTAAAATTTATTCTTTGGTTCTAGAGAACATTAACTTGCCCCAGTTATATTTCAGGTTAGAAGTCATTCCCTTATAACACAGCATGGGTTTTCAAGGCAACAACAGTGAGGGTGGCCTGGGAGTGTGTCCATAGTCCTTGCAAAAACTGTCTCAGAGATACACCATCCTCTGATGCCATTAAATATTTAAACTGTAGAACAGTCTTTCCACTGGAGTCCAACCTCAACAAGAGACCTTATGTTAAATAGCATAGCTTCTCAGACAATGTAGTCAGCACATTATTGTACCTTGGCTCACAGAACCTGTGAAACTGTGAGCTAAACTACATTTTTTCTGTATCTCAGGTGTTTGGTCACACTGAAAAAGGCCACTGAATATGCCACATGTTTTTTTCTTTTCCACAGCTTTGGAGTCTGAAAGCCAACAATCAAGGTGCCAGGAAGCTCAGCTATGGGTAAGAGCTTTCTTTATGGCTTGTTGACAGTGAACTTCTTGCTGTGTCCCCAACTAATGGGTTTGTGGAGTTTGGGGCACGGAGACAGTGGCACAGAGAACTCTCGTAACAACCTAATCAAGAAGCTGTGTTTTCCAAAAATTAGAGAAAAAGGAGGGCAGCAAGGACAGCCAACATTTTGGCCCTAGCCTTTCAAGGTCAGTGAGGACTCAGGACACAGGAGAACCTGTACTGTAATATCATGTAACTCAGTTGTGTCCCAAATTTTCTCATCAAGGAGATCATGGGGCCACAGAGGAAAGTGATCGATGATGCAAAGTGTGCCTAAGGAGAGTCACATGGAAAGAAAACATTCTTTCAGGCTTTCTCAGAGAGCAAATTGGCCGAGCAATGGCCGTGACTCATCCACATGGCTGACACTGACAAGGATCTACAAACTGTGGTACAGGGTTTCAGGATAAGTCTGGAGGGGATTTGAATGACCTTATCAGATATAAAAGCTACATTTCTTGGTATGTAGGTCCTGCTTTATCTTGGTCTTAACCAGTCAGCAGAAAAGTATTAAAATGAAGTATAAAAAGTAAAGCCATATTAATATGCTGAGCTATAAAAGGCTCAAGTCAACAACTTCTGACATTGCTGGTCTTATGGAAAACCCACTACTATTATGGACTACTGGACTATATTGGAATATTTTACTGAATTCATGCACCTATAATATTTAAATGACAATGGAATACCCTTCTCTAACAAAACTAAACAAAAAAAGGGATACAAATGAACAACTATTTTGTTTCTGTGTATTCAAAATAGGATAGATATACAGCTACATTCTCTTAATTCAATGAATAGAAAGATTTATTCTAATAGTGTTTGTAAACAGGATATCATATCTGCATCTAGTACAATGAATAACCACTAAGATAACAATATGCAATGTATTAATTATTGAAACTGTTTCATTGCTATTTGTTTTTCAATAAAATTACTTTTTTAAAAAGATGCTGTCTTTTACCCCTACAGACTCCGTCATGCACCATCCTCTCACTTGTTTTGACTACCTTGTTTTTCTTCTACTCCTCCAACCCCCACCAACTAAATTGCAAATTCTACTTGCTTCCAACTGCCCAAAACCATGCTGACCACCCAGCAGATGTTCAGCATATTTTCTGAGCACAAGAATAAACTGCTTATTTAATCAATATCCAGTCTCACTCCTCCAACTTGAAACAGCCAATTGAAATGACTTTAGACTCAATTTTGACTATAAAACATTTGTAATATCACAACAGTCAAGACACAGGACAACAAAACACTTCTAGGCCAGGAGAGTCTTAACAATTCTACACAGCTGTGACCTTTGTAAGTCATTTCTAAACCTAACAGATCTAAGCCTAATCTGTAAAAGTCAGACCCAGCTAGTCATGCTGTAAGATAGTGTGAGGGTTAAAGAAAAATAACTGAGTTACATACAAATACATACTTTGTTGTTTGTAAGTCATTGTACTTAACTTGAGTTGTTCCAAGATCAATGCAAACCTTGAAGTAACAGTCAAATATACTACAAGAGACTTCCACCTCTTAAAACATCCTAAGGAACAAAGCCGTGGTAACTTTTAAGAGCTACACAGAAGCAAAATCTGTAATAAGACCCCATCACCCTCCCTCCTAGAAGACCTTCACTGTCCACTGCTCTAACACATGCATCTTGGTGCCCACAAGAAGGCATAATTTAATAATCTTTGAATTGCTGAGGCCTGTATATTTTTAAACCTGAAGGTTCAATTAGCAGCTAGAGTCCAATCATTCTGGTAGCACTTGTAATTTTAGACAATTACTTTTCCTGTGTGCACACTTTGGACTTAATGGGCTCTGTGTGTTAAGGCACGTTTCTACTACATATCGGCACCTTTTTATACATGCTTGATGTTTTCAAGGACTGCCCTTGTTCCTCCTCAAAAAGGGATAGGACAAAGTTAAAAGATGTAAAAGATTCCCTTAAATACTTTTCATGGCTCTTGCTTATTAGAGGCAACCTTATATGTCACTCTCAACAATGGGTATCTCCAGTTCTCTGCTTGAAGTAAAAACAACCCCTAGATATGCTCATGGTCCCTTTTTCTTTCCTCCACAGAAATGTACATTTTCTCACTGTCCACCCTTGCCTATCTGAAGCTCTTCTCCAGAATGTGACTACATAAAAATGATAAGGCACAATCCACTCTTACTCCAATAAAGAAAAACAAAACCTTTTAGTCCATTCTGAGACAGTTTATATGTAACAGCCCTACAGATCTCAGCTGACTCAGTTTAGCAATGTAAAAACACCACTGCAGATGGAGTGAATTTCTTTTAAAATGATATCCCTGATTAAATTTACAGGAGCTGAAATAGAAGTGAAACACTTAGAGCTCTGGTCATCAGGATAATTGCACTAATCACTTCATTTGGGTAAATGGAGTATTTTTCTGAAAAGCAACTCAGAGAAAAGACCACCCTTGGAAAAGTGTAATTCCCCAAGCTTGTACTTATCTGACTAATAACAAATCACTAACTTGATAAACACATAATTGCACGCATAGCTCAACTGCCTTTAGTACATACAATTTTGAGAAATGCTCTAATTTGTGCTTGGGAAGGACATTGTTCAACCTTTATCTAATATTCTACAATATCCGTGCCATTGAACATATCCACAAAGGCTATTTCACATTAAATTAAATATGGTATCTTGGTAAGATTAACTGGGTTGCCTAACAACATGATATAAATTATGGTGAGATGAAATAAAAGAGGTGAAGCATGTGCCCACAATAAAAAAAAAAAAACAGAGTTAAGTTTATAACTTAGTCATCCTAAGGCTGATTCTATAATTTAATTTCCTTCTGATCTGTATCCATTTCTCTTCTGTACTTGTAAACTACAAAGCATCAGTAGGTGATCAAGGAATTTCAGTCCTCTGACAACCTATGATTCCATTGTCAATGGCTTGCACAGAGAAAGAAAGGGAAGAATAGCCCATAGACCTTGTCTTGAGAAAGGATGCCAATTACTTATATGAGGAAAGGCATACACCCAAAAACCATATGATTTTCTACTAGAAAATACCCTCCTTGGGGACTACAGTTTATCATTTGAAGTACTACCTTGGTAAAAACAGTTTCAAAGATGAGAGGGTGAAGATACAGCTTAGTGGTCCAAAAAAAG